>NW_027173120.1:0-22283 GCF_018151085.1 Drosophila tropicalis | reverse complement strand
ATTTATGTACACAAATGTCTCGTTGGTACCCAACGATACTTCTTCACCAGTCTCTCTGAGACTGAGATTTATGTGAGCACCTATCAAGGAGGTGCTCGACATTCTTTTTCCTTTCATTGATCCCTTTTACCACTACCTTGACCGTTACCAACAGCATGTATTGTCTGCTTATTCCATGCGCAGAAGCTGCAAAAACAGATGTAGCCATTTCGTTGCCTGTTTCCAAACGCAACATTGTGTCATGTTTTTTATCGCATTTGAAGAATCCTCTCCATGAGCAATTTTTTGCCATATGGTACGGCTTGAAACGAATGACTCGCAGAAAAGCACACAAGGTACTGTTTGTTCCAGATGCTACTGCGCATGTCTTCCCTTGGATTAAGTTTTCAATGCTGTTATTTTCGTTTCTTGGTTTCCCAATCGCCTTTTAATGTTGGAAAGCGCTGATCCAAGAATGATAGGGAAATCCTTCACATCCTGCTGATCCCTTGTGTTGGAAAGGGAATGCTCATATAGTGCGACATAATGACATATTTTTAAAAGCTTGCAACGATTCAAAAATATTATCGTGCAAATTCTCTATAGAAGCTGCGTCATTTCCCATATTTGGGTGATCAAACAGCTTTATCAGTATGGCTGTTACTAGAACTCGCTAATTATTAAATCGTTCCTGCAATACTGACCAAACAGTTTTGTAATTGGTTTCTTTTTATAGCGGACGTTGACGATACTATGCGCAGTACGTTCAAGTGGCCCCTACGACACCAGGACATAGCCTGTTACGCGCGAGCCCAAGCACCACCTCCCACCCGACCGACCGAGGGGTGCAGCCGTATAACGCACGGCACGAATCGCGTGGACAAGTACACAATAGAAAAAACAGACAAACAAATAATACTACAGCTATCTATTAACTAAATGGGATAGGATAGATGTTTTAAGCATATTAATAGAAAACTCTGAGCCGATTACAGGGAATAGAAGGTTGTAATCAGAGCAGAGGACCCTAAAAAGGTTCATGCATAGCATAGTTAGAAGAACAACGACTAAGGGATAAAGGTATCAAAGGATGTCTACTCCGTCTACATGGTACCGACAGATTCACCTGAGCTAATAACTCAGGCGAGTCGATATCACCAATTAGGAGCTTGTGCATAAAAATGACACCAAGCATAATTCTACGGTTAGTTAGGGATGGAAGGTTAATCAAGAGAAGTCTACTAGAATACGAAGGCAAATTGACATTGCGATCCCAGCTTAAGCCACGAAGAGCAAATAACAAGAACTGCTTTTGAACGGATTCAAGTCTAATCTGGTGCGACTCATATTGAGGTGACCAAATGCAAGATCCATACTCTAAAATAGGACGGACAAGCGAAGTGAAAAGAACTTTAGTTGTATAGGGGTCATCAAATTCTTTTGACCATCTTTTAATGAAACCCAGGACACTCATGGCCTTTGCGACCGTGGTGGAAATATGGGTGTTAAAATTTAACTTATGGTCCATAAGTACGCCCAAATCATTCATATTATTTAGACGTTCCAGAGGGCTATTGTTTAGAAAATAAGTGACCAGTTGAGGAGAGTTACGGAAAAAGTCATTACCTTACATTTGGTAGTGTTAAGATTTAGTAGATTAAACTGGCACCAGGATTGAAAGTTTTTAAGATCAGCTTGTAGCCGACTAAATGAATCTGTATCTTTATGAGTAAGACAAAGCTTGACATCGTCAGCATACATAAGCACACGCGAATGAACAATGACTGATGGAAGATCGTTAATGAATAGTGTGAAGAGCAGAGAGGCCAAGATGACTACCTTGAGGTACACCAGAAGTCACAGGAATGGAAGCGGAAAAAAAGAAGACTTAAAAAGTACCTTCTGTTTTCTATTTGTTAAATATTCACGAACCCAAGAAAGGAAAAGGGGTGGAAACCCAATGTCGCTCAGCTTAGAAAGTAATAGGGTATGATTAACGGAATCAAAGGCTTTGCTAAAGTCAGTATATATTACATCAGTTTGTTTACCATTTTTAAACCCCTTGATAATTACTGATGTAAATTCTAAAAGGTTAGTGGTTGTAGATCTACGTTTCACAAACCCATGTTGGGATGGTGAAATAATAGAACTGCAAAAATGTTGCAATTGAGAAGTTATAATTTTCTCAAAAGCTTTCGGAATAGCGGACAATTTTGAGATACCCCTATAGTTAGAGGCTTCGGACTTTTTGCCATTTTTATGCAGAGGAATGATATACGACTCCTTCCAAATAGATGGAAAAGAGGAAGATTCGACAGACAATAGAAACAATTTTAAAATGGGTTTACATAATGCGTTTGCACAGAACCTGAGTACGCATCCAGGAAGACCATCTGGCCCCGGAGAATAAACAGGTTTAATTCCAGATGCCGTATCAAACTGTCTGCTAAGCAGACTCTGCTTTGACTTTGATTTTAAGTACCACATTTTCTCTATTGTGGACACATTTGACTCATGAAACACCTTTTTGCAGATGTCATAAAATTGTTGCCATTTCAGATAATCCCATCAAATTTTGGAATAGGAATTTTAAGAAGTTGCTCATTGAAATCCAGGCGGTGATTGTATCATTACATTTTCTGCTGGTGTCACACAGAATTTAAGCATTTTATTTTCTGCGGCCTCAAACGTAGTTACTTCCTATCCAGCTCCGGCCGGGTTTTGCTCATTTGCATCTATAATTCGTCGACAAAAGATTTGTAGTTCATTTTTATCCAGATACTAATTATTTTAACGTCCTGGACAACGACTCTAGCAGAGCATTTTCTTGCGCGAGTCGTGTTCGAGGAAAAAGAGTAACATTTCCCTGTGTTTATTTACTTTTTAGTATTTTATTATAAAATTAAAACCTCCGTCTTGTTTGACGTTCAACACACAATTATTATTTTTATTTGGCGACAATGCCGTTCTCTCCTTCAGTTCGTTATCATTAATCTTATGTTATTTCGATGTATTAATATTAATTATGTATATATGTATGTGTGTAAATATGTATGACGTATATATGTATGTGTAATTTGTATGTATGGATATATGTATGTGTGTAAATATGTATGTACGTATATATGTACATATGTGTTAATTGTTGCCCTTTTTGATCTGTTGTCCATGGTTTGTGTAGTTGAAGGTGAATTCGTTGGTGTGATGACAGGGTAGGTAACTCCTCCCCCACTGGATTGAAGTGAGGGCCATAGCGGTGGTCTGAACGTAATTAGTGGCGACTGGTGGTGGTTTGAGAACAATTGATCCTCTTAAAAAGGATTAAAATATAGTTGCGCTTTGATTGCTTCCAGGTGAGGTTGTCTATGCTAGGTTTTAAGTCTATTTAACAACAACAAAACGAACTCCCTTTCTGGTTCCAGAATTTCCGGTTGTTCTGTCCATTGATGATTCCTTGTAGATAATTTGTATCCCACGTTGGGGCAAAAAAAATAATTTTATCTTTAAGAGGCTTAATACTATATCTATTATAAATAACATGTTTAGGTATTTTCAGATATTTAGTCTTGTCATTGGCAATGGTAAAGTTTATAGTCTTTAACTCTGAACATTGGATTTTTTATGTAAAATATTACATTAGTTTTGTTTACAAATGTATCTATTTCAAGTAATCTATATAAATGTTCTTGCGATGAAATTCTGACATTTCGTCTTGCTAAAATTTCTGTGATTTTGTCTTCTTTAGTTGAAAAAAATAAATTTTGGGATAATTTTAAGCAAAACAAAAAAAAAAAAAAAAAAAAATAAAAAAAGTATTTCTGGTTATACAAACATCAATGCGGCCAATTCTATTAAATATGAGCATGGTTTGTGTGTTAGTGCATTCAGATCTATTAGACGGTAATTTGAAAATCTTATAATTATTTTATTATTAATGTTTCATTGATGATTGACATTGTTTATTCATTTGTTCATGCTTACATGCTCCTTGAATTGCCCTAAATTCCTTTCTTTTTTTTTTATTCTTTTTGTGTAATAAGTATGTTGTTGTTTACAATAGTTAGGTATGTATGTAACTGCTTGTGTTTTTGTATTTTATCTTATATTTATATATGTATACCTGGTTTTTTTTGCTAAGGCTTTCTTGTCAATCGTTTTATTTTTGACTTGTGAATTTTTTGCTTTTCTTTGTAATAAATGTGACCCCCTTTTCTTTAGTGACAATATGTTTTGAAAAGCGAGGAGTCAATTTATTTCTTCTATTTTCTTTTCTGAATACTGTCTCGTCAGTTTCCACTTCTGGTGGATCCTTCCTTTCCTCGTTTAGTTTTAAAGTTCGTTTTTTATTTTGATCAGATATTTGTTGAGCAATCTTGGGGTTATTTCGAAAAGGTCTAAGTCTTGTTAATAATCGTGTTCGTTAGTAAATTTTAATGCTTTTTGAAACAAGTGGGTTCGACCCGAGAATAATTCAAAGGGTGTGAAATTAGTTGCAGAGTGTATAGCATTGTTGTAAGTGATCAATGCTTCAGCGAGGATATCGTCATGTATTATGGGAGTTTTTTCAGTTTTCCTCTTTTCCATTATTAGTCTGTAAATTTCTGTTAAAGACGAATGAAATCGTTCAACAGGGGCGTTACTTGAAGACTGTTGAAAAGATGTGACATGTCTGGTGATATTGTGTTGAGTGCAAAAGTCAATGAAAAGATTTCCTGCAAACTCTGCACCCTGGTCACAAACAATCTTTTAGGTATGCCATGAGTGCACATAAAATGTCTGATTGATTTTACTATATTTAGGCTATCTCTTGCTGGTATAGTGTACCCAGCAGCAAATTTTGAAAACTTGTCTATTATTGTTAAAACATTTTGATGGTTAATGGTGTACAAATCGATATGAATTATGTCTAATGGGAGTTTTGGAACCTCTGTTTCCTGATAGGGAACTTTTTGCGGATGTCTATCGTTTTTCAGGGTTTGAAATAAGTCACAATTGTTTATTGTTTTTGTAATTTTTTGCTTCATATGTGGAAAATATACTGTTCTTTTTAAATGGGCTAGAGTTTCATCAATTCCCCTGTGATTATTATAATAGTGATAGTCTCTAATTTCTTTTTCTTGTTTATCCTGTGTGGTACGTTCTTCCAAAAACTCTGTGCATCTAACAAGTTTATAGAGTGTACTGTTTGAAAAAAACTGTGAAAAAAACCTCTTGTACTATTTTCAATATTGTACCAGTGGTAAAAATTGCACAAGTTTTATTTGGTTTTAAAATAGTTTTCAAAATTCTAATCACGACTTTTTTATTAAAAATGGGTTCTGATATAAAGCGGCGAAGTTTGTTTTTAAACGGGCTTTCGATTTTGATGTTAGAAACTGGATCTTCGTTAAGGATAATTTGGATATTAAAATCGTTTAAACATTTTTCCGAAATTGCTATAAGTGGTCAAATGTTCTCTAGGCCTGAATGTACGGTTTCCTCACATGTCGCCTCGACTGATTCTTGGTCATTTAAGTTGATATCAAGTGTTGTTCTGCTCAAGGCGTCAGCAATCACGTTTTGAGACCCCTTTTTGTATATAACTTCGTAATCGTACTCTAACAGTCTGAGCTTCCATCTCACCAATTTGGAATTTGGTTCCTTGAAACTTATAAGCCATGTCAGGGGCTTGTGGTCAGTGACAATTTTAAATTTTTGACCAAAAAGATACGGGTTAAAACACTTAATTGCCCAAATTATGGCAAGCATCTCTTTTTCGACGGTAGAGTACTTCGCCTCGGTGTCCGTTAGTGTTCTGCTAGCGAATGAAACTGGCTTGTCCGATCCCAAGTTTCCTTGAGATAAAACAGCCCCTAAAGCGACATTACTTGCATCTGTAGTAAGTATAAACGGTTTATCGAAATCAGGGTATATTAAGATCGGGTCATTACATAACAAGTTTTTACAATATTCGAAAGTTTTTATAAAGTCCTCGTCAACAGTAACGTTTGATTTTCCCTTCAGTTGTTAAAAAAACCACCCACTAGTTAAAGTGGTTTTGTTATTTTAGCAAAATCTTTAATAAACTTTCTATAATAACCCATGACACCTAAGAATGATTTAATTTGTTTCTGTGTAGCAGGCAAAGGGAATTTCTTTATTGTCTCAATATTTGTCGGGTTTGGCTTTACCCCTTCAATGTGACCCAGATATTCGATTTCCTTTTTCAGGAATTCAGACATATCCGGTTGTAATTTTAAATTTGCATTTCTAATTTTCTTGAAGACTTTTTTTAAATGTTGGATATGTTCCTGTAAGGATGGCGAGAAAACAATGATGTCATTCATATATGCAAGGCAACAGGTTCCAAATAAGTCACCAAATAAGGAATCTATTACCCTTTGAAAAGTTGCAGGTGCATTAGTCAGGCCAAAGGGCATTCTGATAAACTCGTAATGTCCTCCCTCCGCCGAAAATGCTGTTTTCTGGATGTCGTCCTTGTGCATCTCTATCTGGTGGTAACCACTGGCTAAATCCAGTATTGAAAAATATTTCGATTTCGCAACTCTATCCAAGATATCGTTTATTATTGCCATAGGGTACTTGTCTTTTATGGTTTTCTCATTTAGCTTTCTAAAATGAGAACACACTTTCTTTTTCCTGAGGCATCGGCTTTTTTTTTGGCACAAGCCAAACCGGTGCACTCCAAGGAGAGTGACTATGTCTTATTATTTTATTATCGAGTAATTTTTTTAATTGTTCCTTTACCTCAATTCTTTCATGGAACCCATACCTATAGGGTCTTGTATAAAACGGGATATGATCTTTAGTCAAAATCTTATGTTAGACTTCGTTTGTAAATGATAGTTGCTTACTGTCATCATAAAACATGTCAGAAAATTCAACACAAATGTCTTTTAATAATTGGATTTCTTCTGAGTTGATATGTGCAGTTCTAATTACTTTGTTAAAATCAAATGAGCTTAAATCTGTTTTATTATCATTTTGGAAAGTGATGTTTACTTCTATATGCTGACCTTTGGAATATGAATTTACTTGAAGTGGTTGGTCAAAACATATACTTTTATGTGAGTCGGAGTAATTTGTTATTTCGACCCAACTGAAGTTATTTTCTGCTGAATATAATCCGTTTGAAATAAAAAGGTCAATATCTAGTTGTATTTCCTGACAAAGAAAAGTGCCTTCCTTAAGGTTAACAAGGATCTTGATTAGTTTTCTAGTTGAATGCTCAATCTCTAGCTTTTCTCCTGCTAAATTTTCTTTTGTGAGTATTGGGAGTTTAGCATTTTGTGTGATCAACACGAAATTTTCTAAGTCTACTTTTGCTTTCAATGTTTTTTAGTAAATCGACTCCTATAAGGCCATCGAAAAATGAATGGAATTTAAATAATAAAAAATTTTAGTGTACCATTTTGGTTAAATTCATTAAACATGTCTAGTAAACATGCTGAATATAGTGCATGTGTATTTATAATTGTTTTTATAATTCTTGGCTCGGTTAGTTTAATATGTTGTTCACTTGGAACAAATTGAGGGTCAATAAAAGAAGTAGTAGACCCTGTGTCGATCAAAAGGTTTAATTTTTTTACCAAATGGGAATTGAATTTGAACATATGGTAAAATCGAGCCATGTGTGTGCTTGGTTATGTAGCCTGCTTGGATGTTGAGGCTACATACTGAAAATTTTGGTCATCATTAATGTTGTGTAACTCATCTCTTTTTTTATTTGATTACTGTTGTTTGTGTTGGATTTTGCAGACTGGTTAGAGAAGTTGGAATTTCTAGTTTGGGTACTATAGTTTCCCCAATTTTTCTGTCTCTGTCGGTCACTTTGTTGCTCATTGTCGTACTTTTTTTTGTTTAAATGGTCTTTGATTGTTGTTACTGTAATTATTTGTTTTTCCCTCTTGAGACCAATTTCTCTCCCTTTTTGTTGGTTTCGGGGCCCAAACGATTCCGAATTTCGACCATTATACGTTGTTCTTTCAAAGCTCTGATTTATTCGCCTAGCTTCTCTTTGACTAGGATAAACTTCCTTTTCCGCAATTGCTATTTCATATGCTGTAACGATATCCGTGGGGTCTCTGCCTCGAACTATTGAACCTAAAGGTCCACGAAGTCCCTTCAGAAAAGTGGTTAGACATTGGTTAAGAAACAATTCTTTCTTTGTTTGTATGATAGTTGGATTGGTATCCTTTTGGTCAATGATGTTTAGTAGAGCTCTTTGAATATTTGTGATTTTTTTCGTATAATATCTCTACCGGATGGCTTTGCAGTGTTAATATTCCAAGTTCGGCTATTAGATTATACTCGGTTTTTTTATCGACAAAGTGTTTAATTAAGGTATCTTTAATTTCATTCCAATTAAGTCGCACATTTGATTGATACAAGACTTCATGAGCTTTACCCTGAATTTTGTTCCTGATTGCTCTCAAAATCATGACCCCTGCAGGTGTCTGATCTGCTCCTTTAATAAGCATTAAAAACTCCTCAACATTGGTAATGAATTCTTTTAGTCCCTCTTTATTTCCCTCATATACAGGCATAGACTGAATCAATTGTAATAAATCGGATATCTTAAACCCACCCAATGGCTCCTGTGTTTGTGGGCCAGTGGGTTGGGCTGGAGGAATCTCCTGATCTAAAGGCATTGATAATTCGAAACTTATTGGTAATTCGAAAACTTATTTTTTTTTTTATTTGTTTTGTTACTATCTAGTCTCTTAGATCGTAGCTTAATATATCTTTCTTACTTATGTTTTTATTGTAATTAGTGTTATGTGTAAGCAAGGTGTCCTTCCTTCTTTTTTTTTTTTTGCTTTTTATCTGTTGACTCACGAATTGTTGTCCCTCCGTGTGGCAAGCGATGAAATGATGGTTTTAAATAGTTGTTGTTTTATTTCGCGGTTGTGCTGAAGCTAACTGAGATTGTTGCTCGTTGCAGTAGTAACAACTTCTTTTTTTTTGAATCTGTTGACTCACGAATTGTTTTCCCTCCGTGTGGCAAGCGATGAAATGATGGGTTTAAATATTTGTTATTTTATTTCGCGGTTGTGCTGAAGCTAGCTGAGATTGTTGCTCGATGCAGTAGTCCCAACTAAGAGCGGACAGTCATCAGCCGTGAATTTCACCAGATTAAGACTTGTTAATAAAAAAAAATTATTTTTTTTTTTTGAATAGACAAGCTTTTTATGTGTATTCAACATCTTTATTGTTGTTTCAAAATTGATATATGTATAGTTTTTATTTTTTTTATTATATTTTTATTTTAATTTTTTTTTATTTTTTTCGGTTACACATACACACAAACTTGTGGGCACATATAACCGTCTAGCGCAATAAGAACACGAAAACAGCTTATGTATCGTTTAGCTATTTGTTCTTCTTTTTTTTTTTTTTTTTTTTTTTTTGAGTATGAAAACCAGAGGCTGGTTTGCCCCCTTTTACTTTGGAGGGTCCCTTGGGAATCACAAAGTTGGGGAAAGTTATACTATTTTTATAGTAGTGTTTTTTGTTTATAGTTTTACATATTTTATTTGAATCAATTTTGTTGTTGGTTTCTTTTTTTTTTTTTTTTTATTTCTATATACAGTGGTGGTCAGCGGGTAAGCCCCTTTTTTGTTTTTTGACTTTGAATTTGATTTTCTCGGCTCTCAAGAAATTTAATAAAGAAATTTTTCAGTTATTTGTTGGTTATTGTATTTAGATGATGACACGTAATTATTGTCATGCCAGCTTTCGACGTTTTTTACAGGTGCGTTTGAAAAAAGCTCCCCCAAAATTGTTGACAATAGTTTAGCCCGGTCATTCCAAAATCTTTAATATTATAGTTAGACAAAAATTTTCATTTTAGCCCCAGTATTTATTTTGGGGCCTATCGAAATTTCGGGATTTTGTATGTAATTCTTGAGGTCTCTTTGTTTGACGACGTTTTACGATCCCAATTTAAACTAAAGTAATATTTTCTTATTCTAAGTATGAAAGTGAATTGAATTACCCGTCAAATGATACATGTTTCATAAAAATCCGACAAAAATTAGATTGATTTCACCGCCCATACTTAAAAAAAAGCTAGAACTAGCAAAATTTCCCACACATCCTCCGTCTCTTTCTTTGCACGCATGTATGGGAAATTTTGCTTACCTGTTTTTTTTTTAAGTATGGGCGGTGAAATCAATCTAATTTTTATCGGATTTTTATGAAACATGTATCATTTGACGGGTAATTCAATTCACTTTCATACTTAGAATAAGAAAATATTACTTTAGTTTAAATTGGGATCGTAAAACGTCGTCAAACAAAGAGACCTCAAGAATTACATACAAAATGCCGAAATTTCGATAGGCCCCAAAATAAATGCTGGGGCTAAAATGAAAATTTTTGGTATGCAGTTTATCTTAGATTACCTAGATCTACAACTTTTTCAAAGAATACACATGTCTAACTATAATATTAAAGATTTTGGAATGACCGGGCTAAACTATTGTCAACAATTTTGGGGGAGCTTTTTTTTCAAACGCACCTGTAAAAAAAACGTCGAAAGCTAGCATGACAATAATTACGTGTCATCATCTAAATACAATAACCAACAAATAACCGAAAAAAATTTCTTCATTAAATTTCTTGAGAGCCGAGAAAATCAAATTTAAAATCAAAAAAAAAAAGGGGCTTACCCGCTGACCACCACTGTATATATATATGTATCTTACCCCTTTCACTTTCGGCTAATATTGTTGGGCCTTTGCTCGCTCCAGTTGACAAACTTTAAGCATTCGAATTTCACAGCTTGTTGTTTAATTTGCACACACTTTGACTTCTGTCTACTTTTCTTTTATATTTTTTTTTTTTGAAGATCGATGTTGCTTCCAAGGCGGTTGAAAATTAAATGACTCGCTGCCCAAAGGTTAGGAAACTACAAAACTCGCTATCGTTCTGTTCTAACGGAACACGTAAAGCCACCAAAATGTGCGACTCGCGACGCGGTCAGACGAAAAAGATGATGAAATAGAGACGCTTGTCGCGAAGCAACTTTGTACCGTTGCGGCATCTCCGTCACTCTGACGAGACATGCAAGTCTGCAAAATGTAGCAAACGACAATGTCGCCTGTTACGCAGCTTGTAGCTTGATGAAGTAGAGACGCTTGTCGCGAAGCAACTTTGTACCGTTGCGGCATCTCCGTCACTCTGACGAGACACGCAAGTCTGCAAAATGTAGCAAACGAGAATGTCGCCTGTTACGCAGCTTGTACCCATATACATGTGTGTATGTGCTTAACGGGAATTGTTGAATTCGGGGGAACAAATACACCCGAAGAAAAATTTGAAAAAAATGATGAAATATTTTAAATTCGAGTGAAATTGAAAGGCAACACCAACATCAATATCATGGAGTGCATAGTACACATTGACGATTTATACATATGTATGTATATGTATGTACATATGTACATGTTTTGTTGTCTTTATCGCTCTGTCCGATACAGTGTGTTCAATCGCAAATGGTTTAGCGCACTTAACAATCTCTAGCACGATTAGGCAACAATTTATGCATTATTATAAAAATTTTTTTTTTTTTTTTTTTACCAATGCAATATTTGTGAATCATTATTTAAATACTTTTCTTTTTTTTGGTTTTTTTTACCAATCAAATATTCGTGAATCATTATTTAAAACCTTTTTTTTTTTTTGATACTTAGATACTTATGCATGAACGTAGGTTCCTTCGGGGCACTTTTTCCCGTCCCTGAAGTCGTTTAGCTGCGCCAGTTAACATCTTGGCCAAGTCGTGTTCGAGGAAAAAGAGTAACTTTTCCCTGTGTTTATTTACTTTTTTAGTATTTTATTATAAAATTAAAACCTCCGTCTTGTTTGACGTTCAACACACAATTATTATTTTTATTTGGCGACAATGCCGTTCTCTCCTTCAGTTAATTATGTATATATGTATGTATGTATATATGTATGTATGTATATATGTATGTGTGTATTTTTTTACGAGCTTGCCTTTCTAGTATTATTTTCGCCAAATTCAATCTTTCACTGCATTATTTAAAATAGCCTTCATCTTGCTGAAAGAGTCCGTTATAAAGTAGTCATTTTCTGTTAGCACGTAATTTTTTTTTCAAAATTTTCCCACTTGTACTCCAGAAGGACAAGTTTCTCCTCGAAATAAAATTAAATCTCCTGGTGAATTTCTTTTGGCATTTTGAATTAAGCACTAAATCGACTCTCCTCGTTGAGTCTGCTGTTTATAAAACTCCTCCATTATATTAGTACTTGACCCAAAATTTATTTATTTTATCAAAGACAAGGCTCCGGCTAGTTTCTTGAATTGGACAAGTCTAGCACAAATAAAAATAAGAAATAAATAGTAGTCGACTCTTTGTTTGGTGTTTTGAAATAGTTTATTTCATTTCCAGTATTCCTACTTGAATGGGAAAATTTCAATACCACAACTAAAAAAAAATTCAAAATAAGAACTGATTATGTTTAAAAAGTAGGGGGTATATATAAAAAATCTACCCATTTTGAATATCCACACTTACCATTTTTAATGGAAGAGCTTTCATTAACTTTCGCAACACAATCGCCTGAAGATGTCTTTTCCATGGGTTTCGCATCTTTATATTAACTTTTACCTCATATTTCCACGTTTTAGATTAAATTGAGGACACGCCACTTATTTTTGTATGTTGTTTAATTTTAGGTTATTGTAATACTTATGCGGCCTCTGCAGACAACGTAGAGAGCTCTTTAAGTTTTATATTCTCAATTTACATTTTTTATTTGTATAAGGGCAGTAGCCTACAGTGTTTGTTGAGCCGTTACACAGTTTTAAACTCTATCCAGCATTTCTTTAAAATGGAGTATAGTATGGTGTTTTTTTTAATGCACAAACAACAGAACATTTGATCAGTGCACCCTTTATTGCTTGAATACTTCAAGCATCTTGTACAAAGTTGTACTTTTTGGCCATTTCAAACCTTTCCTTAGGTGTCAAACCTTTAAACTTATAGCACTTATAATCGGACAGTTATCTTCGACCCGACGTTTTTTGTAATAGTTTTTTCTCTTCTTTGCTCATGGCACTTAGCGAACAATATTTTTGTTTTGTTTTGATAGCAATTGTGTCTGCCTTGTTTTTCTTATTTTTTTTTATTTTTTTTTTTTTTTTTTTTTTGTTTATTAAGTTACTTCCCAGCTTTTGCTGAATGAAAGATTTGTTTGGCCTCCCCGATCTTAAGGGTTAACACAAAATTGAAGGAATAGAAAAAAATTTTACAATTATATGTTTTGTCGATTTGTAAACGTTGTTATCGATTTTTTTTCTTGTTCTCGTGCTCTCATCACTAATGATAAAAACATATGGTTGTTAGTTTTGATGATATGTTAATATTTTGGTTAGTATGTTTTTAGTTCATAAATCAATGTTAGCTAATATTGCGAATGATGTTAATAATTTATAATTGTTAATTGTCTCGTCAGCGAGGAACTGATAAATGTCATTGTATCGTAGTAGGTTTGGAAAATTTTTCCCTTTGAGCGTAAATTTGGTGCAGTTTAATAATAAGTGGGATATATCTTTTTTACATTGCAGGTGTCAATAAATCATTGTTGTTTATTTTCATTTTATGAAGTGTATGTTTGTCGAATGCATGTCCGCTCAGGATTCTGTTTAATTGTTCAATTTCCGAGGAATGGAACGATTTCTTTTTTATGGAATCATGGAACCGACGAAACAAAAGGAAATACCAAACAATAACCTCTGTTTCTTTCAAAGCAAAAAGCATTATACATACTCATATTCCCAGTCAGATTTAATTTTTTTATATAAATAATTAATCGCGTCCACTTGGTCGTTTTCTTGTATGTCGACGTGGCTTGGTATGTCATGGATTTCAATACTGGTTATACAAATACTGGTAAATATTTCATCTTCTACTTTTTTCAAAATAACTAAAGCTAAGCAATTGTCGCTGTATCTGCTGTGTTAGGATAGCAGTTTTTTGAAAATAGTTTTTAATTGCAAAGTCTATTGCCTTTCCTAAAGCAATAACTTAACGATGAGGCAAAAATTTTGACAATTTCTTTTGCTGTTGCAAATTTCATCCTGTATTCAGGTGGCATTTCCGCAGCTAGGTGATATAAAATGTTCATAGGTGTAGATCTAATAAAGCCTAAACATTTCCTCAAGTGGACATTAGCATGGGTTTTTATGCAATTAATTGCTGCTTTGGACAATTTCTTTTGCTGTTGCAAATTTCATCCTGTATTCAGGTTTCATTTCCGCAGCTAGGTGATATAAAATGTTTATAGGTGTAGATCTAATAAAGCCTAAACATTTCCTCAAGTGGACATTATCATGGGTTTTTATGCTATTAATTGCTGCTTTGGACAAAGATGCAAACGATGAGCATGCATATTCGTACTTAGGTCTGACAAAAGCTTTGAAGAAATTAAGGGTTTTGGATGGATGAACTCCGACCCTACAACCGCTCAACATCTGTACAAAAATATTAGACTTATTAGAGTGTGATAATCGTGATTTCATATGATTTATAGGGGAATTGTTTGTACTAATTATTCTACCTAGATAGTTACTTGATCAACATCTCTGATTGAGGGATTTCCTAATATTAGGTTGAGATTTTAACGTCTTCGGTTGAAGTGTAAAACTGAAGATTTCCTGGCGTCAAATGTTAAGTTTATTGAATTGCATAGCTCCATAAAATCTTTAATTTTTTGTTCAAGTGTGTTTCTAGCCGTCAGGAAGTCTCTATGAAAGGTTATTAGAAAGAAATCATCAGCGTACTGAAATAAAATACTATTATTGTCATTGATTGTGTCTAGGTCAGCTGTGTATAGGTTAAATAATATTAGACTAAGGCAGCTGCCTTGGCTTACACCTTTTTCACATTGACTGAAGTGTTGAAGTCTTCTATTTGAAAGAAAATTAGTAATAAAGTTATTATATAAATGATTAAAACCGCAGTCTATCAGTACTTTACCTAAAATTGGAACGTTTACAGAGTCAAATGCCTTACTAATATCTAAGACAGCTGCTGCAACTTGAAATCCTTGGGCCTTCAAGTTAGTAATGTTATTGATAACTTCATTGATACAGTTTGCTGTCGAGTGATTACGCCTAAATGCGTATGATCTCTTTGGTAATAAATTGAATTTATTTATATGTGCTTCCATTTTATCTTTAATAAGACCTTCTAGACATTTAAACGTTACACTTAACAAGCATATTGGTCTATTATTTGTGATTAAGGAAGAGTCCAAATTTTATTTTGTTACTGGGGGTAATTTTTATATTTCTCCAGGCATCCGGAATGAGTCCGTTGTTCAAAATCACATTTTTCCCCTGGTGGAAGGGTGAGCAACATATTGTAAGAGATTCTATCTAGGCCTTTGGCCGAGTGCAAGCTGCGTGTTTTTAAGAATTGAAGGAGGACACCTGAATTAAAATTGGCTTACTTGTATATTGAGTGTGGGTAACGTTAATTGAATGCATTTATTGGTATCCGGTTTGGAAGCTATTTGCTGCAGAAAGTTAACATGATCTTGTTCGTTAAATTGGGTATTGGATGGTTTAATTTGTTTGTACTTCCTCAGTGATTTCATTGTTGCCCATAATTCTTTGGGGGATGCCGAGTTTGATAAGTTTTCAATAACTTTGTTGAAATTCTCCTTTCTGACTTTATAAATATGAGCGTTGAGTTTTTTGTTGATGTCAAAATAGATTAGAGCATCAGACAATAATTTAGTTTTAAAATATTTCTGTCGGCTGGCATTACGCAATCTTAATAATCTTTCGCAATTCATGTCCCAGAATTTGTTGGGTACATATTTGTTATGTATGTATATGACCCATCTCTAAGAAACTGTTATCGTCGCACTGTTAAAAGGTCTGTTAACAGCTGTACTCTCAGTCGTTCTACTAATTGCTTCGGAACAACATCGGACTCCCCTGCTACAACTACGAGGGATTTCTACTACTGGACTTCTACTACTACTACTACAACAACTACATATCCCAGAATTCTACTGTACCATTATCTATTAATAAACCATATATATATAAGTTTCCACAAACACAAAATTGGCGACGAGGATGGGATAATTCGTCAAACTATATATATGTCGTGTAAAGTTACAATCGAGCAAGCGGAAGCGAACAAAGAGACGCCAAAACCACATGCGTGCTGGCGCTAAGTTTATTGGAATAAAGAAACGGTACTTTTCCAACGCGCGCATTCGCAGACAGACGCGCTACGACTACTGCAATTTGAATTGATGCTCACACACACACACATACGATCGAATTCAACTACTAATGTCTGATTTGGAATCACATGAGGAAAAGCCCTCCAAAGTGAATACTGCTACAGAACGCAAAACAACAAATAAATCAGTGATAATGTCTGGAGTGGGTCAGTTAGAACCATTTGACTTAAATCACCCAAACAAATGGACAACTTACAAGCAGCGTTTTGAGCTGTATCTTCTGGTCAATGACGTTTTGGAAGAAGCACGGAAGAAGGCTGCATTGCTTACGCTGGCTGGCGCTCCACTGTTCGAGCTTCTAACGTCATTGGCATCTCCTACAGGTGAGTGATTTGAGTTTATCGGAAATATATGAAATACTCAACCAACATTTGTCTCCATGTCAATCGGAAATTGCGGCCTACTACCAATTTCACAAGCGAGACCAACTAATTGATGAATCGGTTGCGAACTACATGGCTGCACTTAGGACTCTCGCTGTCGACTGCAAATTCGGAGCTGCTTTGGATCGCATGTTGCGTGATCGCTTCGTATGTGAAATGAAGGATGAGGGTCTCCAGAAGAGTCTGCTAGCAGAGGCAGATTTAACAATTCAACGCGCGATGGATCGCGCCACATCTAGTGAGGCCGCTGCTCACAGCGCTTGGGTCATGCGAAATACAGCTGAGAGCACTGAGTCGATACACGAAGTGCAGACCAACGCGATCCGTCCAAGCCGACCCAATCAGCACCACCAGCTATGCCCACATCGGAACACTGTGTGCCATGCCTGTCACCGAGCAGGCCATCTTCAACGAGTCTGCCGGTCTGTAAGAGACCCGGGTAGTAAAACATTCAACACATCGAGTGGCCATGCCTCCTACCGAGGACCACACAAGCAAAACCCGAATGAAGAATACAGTGTCCACAGCATACTACCGTTGATTTGCCCAAAGGAAATCGTTACAATAATTATAAATAAACGAAAATGCCAATTCGAAGTGGATTCGGGGTCTGCGATCACTATGATAGACGAAGCCATGTTTCGTTATATCTGGCCAACCGATAGACCGAATATTGTTCTCTAGAGTTTACGGATTACCAGAAAAACCGAATTCCAGTTATTGGCATCGTGGATACATCTGTCCAGTACGATAATAAATACATTCCGAATCTTCCACTGGTTGTTACATCAAGCGGTGGATCGAATTTACTTGGACGCAACTGGTTTATGCCCTTAGGCATCAGCATAGAAGGAATACATGCCATTAACGCTAAACTTAGCATCGAGGCAACTCTGGCGAAGTATAAGGATCTGTTTTCGTCGGAATTAGGCCGTTTCGGGGGCCACCTGTGTCATTACATATCAATACTGATGCAACACCAGTCCGACTGCCAGCAAGACGCATTCCATTTGCAATTCAAGAATTATATGAAGAAGAAATAGACCGTCTGTGTTCCCAAGGAATCCTAGTACCCATTGAATACTCCGACTGGGCGACTCCTACAGTGCCAGTAATTAAAAAGGATGGTACTATTCGCATATGTGGCGACTACAAGTCTACAATTAATAAAGTGATTAAGCAACACGGACATCAAATTCCTCCAATGAATTCATTATTAGCATCAGTTGAAGGAGGATCCATATTTGCGAAAATCGACTTGGCTCAGGCGTACCAACAACTAGTGGTAGATGAGCAGTCTGCGTTGATGCAAACTATATGTACACACAAAGGTTATTTCAAAGTAACCAGACTACAATTTGGAATTTCTTCAGCCCCGGGCATATTTCAGAGCTGCATCGAACGTATATTGCAGAACGTTTCTGGTGTTTTACCCTACTTCGATGACATAATTGTTATGGGAAAATCAGAGGAAGAGCTAGCGGTGCATCTTAATGAGGTGCTTTCAAGATTTGATAAGGCCGGACTACGCCTACGCAGAGACAAGTGTCAATTCGGAGTTCCATCAGTAGAATTTTTAGGTTTTAAAATCGATGCACTGGGTATAAGACCGTGTGCCAGTAAGGATAAGAAACAATTACAAGCATTCTTGGGACTCATCAATTTTTACCACGCATTCCTGCCACATAAGGCAACCGTTGTTGAACCGCTTCACCGTCTACTGGATAAAAAATGCGCCATGGGTATGGGCCCATAAACACCAATATGCCTTCATGAATCTAAAAAATCTTGTAACTTCACAAAATGTGCTAATGCATTTCGATGGCAAATTGCCAGAATCGTTAATCTGCGATGCATCTCCGTACGGAATTGGAGCGGTGCTGAGCCACAAACTTCAGGATGGATCAGAGAAGCCTATTGCCTTCTATTCTAGAACTCTCTCCAAGACAGAAAGAAACTACTCGCAAATCGACAGAGAAGCCGTTGGGCTTATATCAGGCGTTAAAAAATTTCAAAATTATCTATATGGCCGTTCGTTTACTCTCGTCACAGATCATCGCCCATTGCTCGGAATATTTACAACGGCCAAGGCAACTCCAAATGTAATTTCCACACAGATGCTTCGAAGAGCAATATTCTTGAATGCCTATGACTTTACACTAATTCACAGACCTGGATCAAAAATGGGCAATGCCGACTTCTTAAGCCGATGCCCATAACCACAACAAGGCGAAGGCAGCACTACAGAAGAAGTGTTAATGATTGAATGGGCTGGAACACCACTTGTCAGCGCTCAATCTCTAGCATTACAGACTAAGAAGGACGCGCATTTATCAAAAGTTCTGAACTGGGTGTTAAGGGGATGGCCCAATGGAAAAGTTGATCGTTCAGATCAGCTCTACTCGTATTTTTCTCGCCGATATGTGCTTTCAGCAAACAAAGGAATTCTTGTATGGGGCAACCGGGCTGTAATTCCCGAACCATCTAGACCGGCTTTACTACAAGTGTTGCATGCTTCACACCCAGGGATTGTAAAAATGAAAGCCATGGCTCGAAGCTATGTTTGGTGGCCTAATATTGATGCTGAAATAGAGCTACTTGTGAAACGTTGCAATCTCTGTCAGCAAAACCAAAACGAACAGCCTCATGCAACTACACATCGTTGGGAATCTGCCAGACAACCTTGGTCACGCCTTCATATAGATTGGCTGGCCCCTTTTAATGGGAATACCTTCTTACTAGTCGTGGATTCATTTTCGAATTGGCTAGAAGTCTCTGTTGTGAAATCTACATCATCTGCTGCTGCTATTAAATTCTTGAGACAGCTGTTTGCAACGCACGGATTACCGGACGAAATAGTGTCAGATAATGGCACTGCATTCACGTCTGAAGAATTTAGGATCTTTATGAAAAACAACGTGATTCGACACATTCGGTCGGCTCCATTTCATCCTGCCACAAATGGGCAAGCCGAGCGCATAGTACAAAGTACCAAGAATTACCTGAAAAAGTTTGACAGAAATCTTAACATAGATCTCGCACTGGCGCGGTATCTTTTAGCCAATATACTACCCCCTCACTCCACGACAAATCGTACCCCTGCAGAACTACTATGTAATCGAGAGCTTAAGTCATATATCGACAAAATTCAACCCAAGGAAATAATATACGGAAAGGTCTACGACCCAACAAATGATAAGCAGTTTTCTATTGGTGCTCCGGTTTGGGTCCGTAACTACGCCCCCGGTCCGAAATGGATAGAAGGCGAAATTGTGGACCAAACAGGTCCCATTTCATACAACGTTCGTTTACATGATCGCCGTATTATTAAACGTCATTTCGACCAACTTCGCCATCGGGTTCCGCCTGTCAAATGTACTCAACACACGGAATCAATCGATCTACCTGCTGAAGATGCAGTCTCGATATCTGATGATATACCCGACTGTCCTGAATTGTCTGAACCGGCACCATTGTCCCCAGCTCCAGTGACTCCTCGCAGATCGAGTCGGAAAAGACAACCCCGGAATTCTTTAACCCATCTGGGTGTTAAGGGGTGTTATGTATGTGACCCATCTCTAAGAAGCTGTTATCGTCGCACTGTTAAAAGGTCTGTTAACAGCTGTACTCTCAGTCGTTCTACTAATTGCTTCGGAACAACATCGGACAACTTATTAGATAGTTAAATTTGTCAACATTGGACAATGAGTTGTCTGCATGTACCATATTTGTAAATGAAGTAATAAATTTTTTGAATTCCCCATATTTGCCGTCGAATTTAGGTAATTTGAGGGATGGAATCCGATTATGAAGTCCCCCATGATAAGTCGATGAATTAAAGAAACTAAGTTCTTCTGGTTTTTCCTTTTTACTTGCGCCAATGCGCCGTAATATGATTGCCTTTGTTTCGATAAAAAGATTTTCTATCTCTGCCCGATTCGCGTCTGCTGGATCTAGCTTCTTAATATTGGTTAGAACTTGTAATGCTTGTTTAAAATACGACTCAATAATTTGAGACTGACAATCTAAAATAATAGGGTCATTTTCAAGATCGATTCTAGCTCTTAAACTTTGAATGTTAGATTGCAGTTGATTCCGTTGTTGTCTGAGAGGTAGAAGCTGCGTTTCATTTGGTGGAGACATTTTGGGCCCTTAACGAAAGAAATGTAGCAAGTTAAAAATGAATTAAACGTGAGCTAAACGAGTTCTAGTTTTAATAAAAACACTCAAATGCATTAAGTTTCACTCAAGAGCTTAATAAGGTAGATTTAATATGTAGATGGTTTCTCTATATGACAGTTTGAGTACTTACTCCGTTGTGCTTAATACTTAATAGCACGTGTTAAAGCTTACGAGTGTTTTAATGTGAGTGTAAAGCATGAGAAAGCTTTACGATCGCTAATGAGTGGCAATTGAGTCAAAATTTGAGTGGAAATTGATACTGTTTATTTACACACTCCAGTTGACTTAGGTTATGATAGGGCTCCACGTAAATGTCCACGATGATGTCTTGAAAATCCCAATGATGAAGAAGTCCGATGACGACTATCCAAGATGATTATGTAACGATGAAGAAGTCCAATGATGAATGTCCAAGATGATGTAACGACGAATGCAATATAATGAACGAATAAACGACTTTATATAGTTTTTTAAGTTTTTATGTTGGGACTTGCGAAGTGCAAGGTCGCCAATGTTTGATCTGCCCAGTTGCAGATGGTACAAAACTCCAATGCTCAATAGCATGTGGTGTGGAGTGAGAAAAATAAGTCTTCTCCTCTTCGAATTCCAGAAAAGAAGTCATTTTTATATTTCGTTTTCATGAGTTAGAAGCTCTTCATGAGCCATGTAACAGAAGCTTTTAGAACATGTTAATATAAATACAGTGGTAGAAATTCCGCTAATCTTAAACAAATAATATAAGAAATTTAATATATACAAATCTAAGTTAACAATGACGTCTCCTCCAACAGTGGTGTTTGAATTTTTTGTGTCTAAAGGCACTGCCCATGAAGTCCTCTGACACTGAGCCATCTGTAAAAAAAATTTCCTTATCCTCCCCTCGGAGTGTGTTAAGTTTATCTCCGAGTAGAGCAGAAATAGTTTCTTTATTGGCAGATTTTTTATTATGGCAGGTTCATTGAAGAAGTTAGGGTCAAATGTAAATTTATGTGATGAGGGTCTGTTAATGTTAATATTTGCTATAGTGTCGAATATCTTTGTAATCAATGTATACTTTTCCATAGCTAGTGTTTTTAGCCATGAAATTGTTAAATAATAAATTGGCTGCTGGAAGCCCAAAGACAAAAATTTTGGTACTTTCTTTTGCTGTTGCAAATTTCATTCTGTACTCAGGTGCAATTCCGCAGCTAGATAAAATATAATGTTTATAGGTGAAGATCTAATAAGCATGCATATTCGTATTTAGGTTCGACAAAAGCTTTGAAGAAATTAAGGGTTTGGATGGTAAACTCCGAACCTACAAAAC
This sequence comes from Drosophila tropicalis, assembly GCF_018151085.1. Taxonomy (NCBI): domain Eukaryota; kingdom Metazoa; phylum Arthropoda; class Insecta; order Diptera; family Drosophilidae; genus Drosophila; species Drosophila tropicalis. The sequence goes on along the minus strand of NW_027173120.1, from coordinate 140 downwards.
GCTCAACATCTGTAGAAAAATATTAGACTTATTAGAGTTGGATAATCGTGATTTACTATGATTTTGCAGGGGAATCTCTGTTTGTACTAATTATTCTTACCTAGATAGTTAACTTGATCAACATCTCTGATTGAGGGATT
>NW_027173119.1:0-62157 GCF_018151085.1 Drosophila tropicalis | reverse complement strand
TATACATTTCATTTGTTTTCAGCGTTCACACGCTGGCCTGGCTCTAGCTCATGTTACGCTTGTGCATACATTGCTTATGTGAATATATGTATGTGCATATAGGAGCGGCGGAAGGAGGGGCGGAAGGATCCAAATAAACTACAAGTGGTTGGCGGGTGCCAATTTCTTCTGGGTGAGCGAGGGATGAAATTAATAACGCGCGATAACTTCGGTTAAAAAAAACTTATGCTTTATTAAATTAACAGGTGGCCCGACACACACGAAATGTTTCGGGTTAAAAAGTATACAAATTTCGAGATAGAGAATTCTGAAGAGAAGGAACGGGTTTTCGGGTGAAAAACTCGTACTGGATTAAATGGCGTCGAGGATCAAAAAAACCCTCCTCACTCTTCACTGCTCTTCGCCGCTCAGTGCTGTTTGCATTTGCCACCCTGGACATATGTAGGATGGGGGACGGCAGCGTCCCATCCGAACACGGTGCTCTGGGCTGCGGGAGTACAGCTATGACCGGGCACACACAGCCTGGTTGGATGACCTCAGGACAGAAGTCTGCCCCGAACACCACGGATACCGACGGAGTTGCGGAGTTGACTGAGGCCTGGGTAATCCTGCAGGAATACGTGCCATTGCTGCAGCAGAAGAGGCGCCAGAACGTCATCCCCGCCCATTTCGTTTAGCCAGATTTGCTGCATGAACATCTTCGCTCGGATAACAAGTGGGGCTAGCCAGCCTGCGGGGTCGAAGAGATTAGCGATATGGGACAGAACCTGCCTTTTGGAGATCGACTCCTTCAATGGTGGGTCCGCTACGGTGAAGAAGAAGACATTTTCGGCGGCTTGTCAGCGGATTCCCAAGGTTTTTGCAGTGCTTGCGTCTTCCAGCTCGAGAAAGTCCTCTCGCAGCAGGTGCTCTCTCAGGATAGCTTGAAGTACTTCCTTCTTATTGGAAGTACACTTCCGAAGCGGGAGGACAGAAGATTGGAGGGCAGCTGGAAGCTCTCATATGGCGAGACGGGCGTCGTCTTCAGTATGAGCGCCGGCAAGGACATCATCAACATACATGTAGTTCCGAAGGATTTCACTCGCCTGAGGGTACATCGCTTGCACGTCTTGAGCCAGATGTGGACGCGTGAATAATCCTGAATATTGCCGCAGCGATCTCGGTAGAGGATCCGCTGAAAGGGGGTATGCCTGGGATCGACTCGGATTTGTCGATACATCTGCGTTATGTCAGCGTTGAAAACGAATTGAAAGAACCGCTATTTCAGTACCTGAAGCGTGAGATCAGCCTGAAGAGTAGGCCCGGTGTGCAAGACATCGTTAAGGCTGACGCCTCGTGTGGAGGGGCTTGTGACAACGGGAGTATTCCATCTCGACAGTTGACCAAAGGGATTTGAGCTGCTCTAAGTGCATTTTAATGGAAAATAAGGGCACTTCAGAAGTTAGAGCTTCACTCTCACGAGCTTCAAACAGAGTCAATGCGTCGCACGCTAGAACGAAATCGGAGAGGGACATTCTGGATTGTTCTCTACGCTGTTGTGATACGGAGCGGGTGACGGGAGCGTCAGAACAGTGCGTCACAGTAGAATTCTCTCGCGCGTGTCTCGGAAATGGAGCCCTTTTAATGGGGATATATGCGGAACAATATAGGAACGCAAGAATGCGGATCGAAAATTACACGTAGACAAAGCGGAGTGATTACAAAACAAGTTTAGATGGACTCGTAAGTAACGATGGGAGTACGTATAAAACAAAACACGGATGAAATATATAAATAAAGATGTATAGGCCAAAAAAATTATAAATTTTTTATATAAATCTGGATGGAAATGGATATATGTATGTAAATATATATGAGCACATGGTATGGTATGGTATTTTATTTATATTCCGGTTTCGGTTATTGGCAATGATATTAGTGTTACAATTAATTTTCTTATGGCTTAAACAAAGAATCAAAGTGACTGCAGGTCTGTCCCGAAACATGTGCTCGCTGTCGTTGCAAACTTCCAAGTCTTGTGTGACCGTCTTTCATTATTTTGTGAGGCTTAGCACTACAACTGGCTTTAGAAACGATGACCGCTTCTGGTTCTTTTATTGTGTATCGGTGCCTCATCACCGGTTCCTACGTTCGGGCCTCCTGACGTTTCATTCGACTCGAGTGAATGTCCCCAAGGTTTCATGAACTCAGCTACAGTGGATGTTTTAGTTGGCCCTTCCGTATCTCCAATCTTTTGAACCTCATATCTTCCATGTTTCTGAACTGCCACTACCTTGTACGGCCCCAAGTAATTTCCTTTGAGCTTCAAACTTACTCCGTACTGTGTCCGCTTGATCGCTACTAAATCGTTTATTCCGTATTTCTTTTTGATCTTCCGTCTAGCATTATAGGACTTACGATTTTCCTCCTGTACGACTTTAATATTTTCAATCGCCCTTTTTAGGATCTCCTTTCGTTTCTCATTCAACTCGTCAACTAGGCATTCTAAAATACCCTCTCTTACCTCTGCATCTTCAGGAACTCTCATATCCAAACCTGCTAGTATCTTAAAAGAACTCACTTTGGTGCTTCTTGGCTCAGTGTTGTTTATCATTTGCACCTTGCCTACATGCTTATACCAGGTTGGACTTTCCATACTTAATTTCGTTAACATGGGTACTATGATCTTGTGCATTCTTTCGACCTGTCCGTTTCCACGCGGAACACCAGTTGTAATTAATAGATGTTGTATGTTATTGTTCTTACAATATTGCTCAAACAAATGCGACGTAAACGCCGTTCCCCTATCGGTCACTATTCTCACTGGGTTACCGAATATATTTGCTTGTTTTTCCAAATGATTTACAACTTCTTCTGCCCCGGTACTTCGGGTAGGATAAAACCATACGAACTTACTAAAACCATCGACAAATACTAACAAATGATTGTACCTCTTCTTGGAAATGTCCATTGGACCCACATGGTCAATATGATATGTAACGAGAGGCTGATCTCCCTTATCAATCACTGTCAGATACCCTTCTTTTCTACCCATTTTCGCATTTGCTATGATACACTGCACGCAACCCTCAACTAATCGTGTTACTTTATCTTTCAACTTAGGAATAAAATATGATTTTTGGACTAATAACTGTGTTTTCTTTGCTGAGAAATGTCCTTGTTTATGGGCCAGTAAGATAATTTCGTTTTCCAACTGCTCGGGTTCTACGATCAACTGCTTATTGGCATCTTTTAACCCTCCACTTCTTTAGAGCCTCAATTATAGATAAAACTTCTAGCTCATATGAATGATAATTCTGCTCACATGCCTTCGTTTTTCGACTCATGTATTGAATTTGATGGAACAAATTATCTTCAGTATCTTTCTACATTAGATTTGCCCCGTAACCATATTTAACCCTCCACTTCTTTAGAGCCTCAATTATAGCTAAAACTTCTAGCTCATATGAATGATAATTCTGCTCACATGCCTTCGTTTTTCGACTCATGTATTGAATTTGATGGAACAAATTATCTTCAGTATCTTTCTACATTAGATTTGCCCCGTAACCATATTTCGATGCATCAGCATGGACCTCTGTTTGCGCCTTCGGATCATATAACCTCAATACCGACTCACTTGTTAATGATGCTTTCAATCGTTGGAATGCTACCTCTTCGATCTAGCTGAACACAAATTTACTATCCTTCCTTAACATATCGGAAAGTGGCTTCGCCATTAAAGCATATCCCTCAATGAATTTTTGAAAATACGATGTTAAACCGAGAAACCTTTGCACTGTTTTCTTATCACGCGGTTTTGAAAAATTGTGTACTGCTGAAATTTTCTCTTCACTCGGTTTTATCATCCCTTCACTAATCACGTATCCCAGAAAATTGACTTGATTTTGTAGAATCTTTTTCCAGTTTAACTGTAATCCATTCTTCTCGGCAACCTCTAAAACTAATTTCATTCTTGACATTCCTTCTTCTAAGTCCTTGCTTGGGATGATGATGTCATCCATATACACGCCTTTGCCTTTCTGAATCAAATCCTGCATTGATGCCATTATGAATCACGTGAAAACCGCTGGAGAGTTTGAGATACCAAACGGTACATATCAAAAATCGTACTGGCCTTTCTGCGTAACAAATGCAGTGAACTTTTGCGTGAACTTTTGCTTTTTTCATCTTTCAACGTTACGTTTTGGCTCATATCCCTGGACTATCATTTCGACCTCTTTAGTTTGTTCTTGTCTTAAATGAGACAACTCTAAACCGACTTCGTCCTCCCCTTCAAAAACTGTGCAGACATCTTCGAATTGCTTCATCCAATCCTTAACTCATTTAGTTTTTTCTTCTACTAATTTTTGCTCTTGACTAATCAGAAACTGTGTGCCATTTTTGGTTACCTTCATGTCAACACTGCCAATAATCGTTCTTCCTAAAATAGCATCAAACCCCATGTCCTCATCGGGAACTACATGAAATTCAACTACTACCTTAATTTTGTAGATGATCACTATTTTTAGAGAAACTATCAAACGTCAAAATCTTTGCATCTCCTATTCCCACCAAACACTTTCCAGGACCTGTTAGTTGTTTAACTCCTAGCTTCCAAAAACACTTCGACAAATCAAGCACATATCTACTCCTGTATCTACAAGCCCTTTAAATTCAATGTTCCCATAGCTAACCTTCTTTAGTTTTAACCCAGATAAAGACATTTTGAACAACATTTGCTTGCCTCTCTCGCTTAACCTGTGCTTCGATATTACACTGAGCTGCACGATGACCTGGCTGACGGCACCTGAAACACTTTTGATCGAACTTAGGACAATCTTTTCTTAAATGAGTCGCATCTCCGCAACCGAAACATTTTCTCCCTCGAGCCTGCACTGTGCTTCACCTGACCTTGCCATACTTTCAAATCTGCTTGTCGCATTGTTCGAATAACGTTCTTCCTTATAAACTTCGATTAGAAACTTTAACTCTGAAATATTGCGAGCTTGGAATAACATCATCTTGTTGGATTTTGTATCCGGAAGACCTTTAACGAAATACTCTATCAGACTTTCCTCATCTACTTTTACCGGCTTCGCAATTTCCATCAATGCGTATAAATATTCATTTAGAGTTTCACCTTTCTTCTGTTGGCGCTGATTTAACTTTTTATGGACTTTAACTCTGAAATATTGCGAGCTTGGAATAACGTCATCTTGTTGGATTTTTGTATCCGGAATACCTTTAACGAAGTACTCTATCAGACTTTCCTCATCCACGTTTAACGGCTTCGCAATTTCCATCAATGCGTATAAATATTAATTTAGAGTTTCACCCTTCTTCTGTTCACGCTGATTTAACTTTTTATGGACTGCAGCTGAAGATATTTTTACACTAAACTCAGCACGAAGAGCTGCTTTCAAAGAACTCCAGTTTTTAATATTTCTCTGACTCCTTATGAAAGATTTTGCTGCCCCATACAATAACTGTTTTCCATAGACAAATAACTGTAATTCATTCCACTGTACCGTGATTGCACATTCTTCTAGTTCTTTAATCCATTGAGAAATGTTAGGAATATCTGAACCTGAAAATTGTGAAACACTGTCTTCGACATCTTTCAAAGTAAACCAAGATCTCTCGGGTCTAGCTACGTTTTCTTCGGCAATCTCTACTTCCCCGTTCGCTGTTACCACTGACTGATCATCTGACTACTCATTTTTCTGCTGCAAACCATAATGGATAAGTAACCTATTCTGCAAATCCCGTTTCCTGCCAGTTGTAGGCAGCGCCAGTTCGGATAATTTCGATCGCAAAGCAACCACTCTTAGAGCCAGAATCTCTGCAAGCTCCATCTCAATTACAAGGACTTAAAATTACGTACAAATCTTCTTATAATATGTTAGTACTGTTTTCTAGCTTTGAAATTTGTTATCAGTTTTCGCTGTCTCTCATTCGTCCCACGTAGCTCTGCTTTGTACAACCTTAAAGTTGTTGCCACTGCCAATCGTTGATCACACCGCCACCACTAACGCAGTTCACTCCTAGAACTCAACGCTAGTCTCTGTTGTTCTCCGCCACCACTAACGCAGTTCACTCCTAGAACTTAACGCTAGTCTCTGTTGTTCTCCGCTACCACAAACGCAGTTCACTCCTACAACTCAACGCTAGTTTCTGGAGAATTCCAAATTCCGTTTTCTCCCACCCTGGGTAACCACTGTGCACTTCTCCAGCAGCTAACTCAGCTTCTGTTGCTAACGCCGTTACCACCAGATGTCCACCGCCACCACTAACGCAGTTCACTCCTTGAACTCAACGCTAGTCTCTGTAGAATTCAAGCTTCGTTGCCTCCAGCCCTGGCTAACCGCTGTACACTTCTCCAGCAGTTACACAGCCTCCGTTGTAGCCGCCTTGTATCGATTTCGCAACCTTGAATCAATCTTGCAACCGGAATCAATCTTGCAACAATCTCTCTAGCGCCGTACACTTCTCCAGCGCTCTCTAATGTGTACTTCGATCCGTTCCTGCCTTGCCTTTTGATTGCTGGTGTATCCCAACGGTACCTTCTTCGGCCAAACTTCTCACTAATGTTCTGTCATGTGATGCGAAAAGGGAAGGAAAATAACCCAATCTTCATTCGTTGAATTCAAAATATGAACTGATTTTATTAACAAAAGTATGGAGTTTATATAGGGAATCTTAGGCTCTAGGAGGTAACAATTGTTCTTAAAATATCTTATTCTAATGAGACTCAAACCCAAGATTGCGGGGGTTGAAAATTATTATTGTTTTGGGCACGGCGTCGGCCACTTGACATCCTGCCGTTGTGAACTTTTGGGTTAGTTTAGAATTACAAGTGTTTTTTCCACAACGTGTGTGGCTGATTGTAATTCTAGTCATATGCTAGATTACTTGTTTGTGACAAAAGTACAGTTGTATTATGTTTTCTTTAGTGCATCTGATATGGTGAAATCGCTTCAGATGAACACGATGTTTATTCTTAAACATTCTGCAAAGGGCCGGCAAATGTGACGTTTTGGATTTTATTTTTATTTAGTTGCCCTAAACAAATTATTATTATTAATATTATTTTTAGTAAGATTACTGTTGTTAAAGAAGCATGACGAGCTACATAAGAGAAGTTAACACTAGCAAATCAATGTTTGTATCATTTTCCAAATTGGTTTATTAATATCGCCCGATGTTTAACAATTTTTGCTTCGGGATATCTACCCACTCCCTGATGTGTAAATTAAACACTTCCTTCACTCACGGTATAAAAAAATACAATTTTTATTTAAAGTCACTTTACAATTACAACTTAATGATAACTGAAAGATTCTGACTGAGTGAATTCCGCGGAGCTAAAGCGAAGTTTTACCGGATGGTTTGGACTTAGGCTTAAGACTGACTTTCTATGATTTGATTATGTTGGATGAAGGCTTGGATAATTGACGTCGTCGCAGGCGGCGGCGTTGGCTGAGCCCAATAGTCCACTAAGAGCGTGGGACCATTCTTTGTTTACACAAGTGTTCAGGACCATTCTTTGTTTATTGCCGAAATTTGTGGAGTGATTCTGGGTATCAGGTTTGTTATTTATCTTAACGATCGGACTGTTACTGGGGATATGCGATCATGCGACAAATTGGCATCTGACGATTGACTGGGGTGACTTGTTGTTTATCCTAGCGATCGGACTGTTATTTGAGACAGGCGATCATGCGACAAATGGGTTGACCGATGGGAATTGCTTGTGATGATGAAATAGGATCGGCCAATGGGCATGTGTTGACGGACTTGGGTTTTATGGTATAAGTACTTGACTCCTTGTTATGATAGAAGTGCTTAACTCCTCCCCCTTTAAGTGCGGACGTCCTCGGTCGCAACAACATATTGAACTGGCGCGATTGAGACTTCCATTGGTGGACCATGGTTGCCTGTTTCGTGGCTGCAGAACTTTTTGATGATGTAATATGTTATCACTGCGGCTGCCAGAAGGGTTAGAATAATCCAGCTTGACGAAGACATAATCAAGTTGTTTCCTTGGATTCTCTCCAGATTATTAGTATTATTGATGTGTAGTTCCTTGATCATTTCCAGAGATAACCTTTCACCTCTTTGCTGCTTATCTGATAGTAATTGCAACAGCGGCGGTTGAACTTCGACTTCAAAGCGTGTCTTCACAATATACCAGGAGTCTTCTAAGACGATTGTCGCGTTTTCCGCTTGAATTATGAAGGTGCCTTCTAGGGTAATATTTTCTCCATTGATGTTGATGTCTCCTTGAAATTGATTCAGCAGCAAGGTACCGGGCATTATTTCCGAATGGGATTTTACGTTCTGGTTGTTGATGACCTTACATTGTGGATTCCTTCTTTGCAAGTAGGCTCCTACACATTTACTGTTTTCTAAATTAGTCAGATCTTCCAGTTTACAGATTGTCTTACCATTATGAATATTACATTTATTCTTATTGATTATGCTGACCTCGGCAAACTCTATTAGTTCTTCAATGTTTACAAATGTTAGGCTCTCTTCTTTGATTGTGTCAATAAAATCTATTTCAGCAGAGGACAGTATTAATGAGTTTACGGTATTGGCTTTAGCCCAATCAATTGCGTAAATAATATTTGTTATTTCTTCTCTTAAAAGACTCAATTTAAATTTGGTTATTTCAATTTCTTCTGACTTATTATTGTTTCGGGTTTACCTCTAATTAATATGGTGTTAGTTATCTTAATTAAATCGTTTATCCTATTTTCTATTAGATTATTAATGATGACCTGCCGATTATTGTTTTCCAATTGTTCATTGATCTTATCTACCACAATCTTATGATCCTCGTGATCAGGTGTGCCGGCTAACCATTTCCAAGCCGTGCCAAGTACATCAAGCGATCTTTTGTTTCTGAATTTCATCGGCTTCCTTAATTCGTTCTGTATCCGAGTTATCTCATAGGCCAAAAAAGGTTGATACGGACTAAGGTTTGATGAATTCTTAACGACTTCTTTTAGAACGGATATGGCCATTTGATATTTTTCTAATTCGATGACGTGAAGGATTTTAAACGTTCCGTTCTGGCGCGCGGCTAACCCGGTTTCCAACATGACCACTCTTGACTTAGTATAGTCTAATATGGTTGTGTGACCCCAGCAAAGTGGTAACATGAGCAATCTGTCGGAAGAGGATGTTTATCAATACTTCAAGTGGTTTTTATGAACTATCCTTCCTGACCTGGTTTTAATCTTGGTATTAAGATCTTCGGCTACTATTTCTTTTTTTATATCTGGACGTTAGTTTCGAGCCTAGCCGTTTATTAATCCTAACGTAGATGATTTCACCTGGATCGTAAATTTTGACGGGTTTTTTTTGTTTTATTATGGTACTCTAGGTCCTTATTATGCTTCTTTAAAATGGTTTCTGCAATCTTTTCCCTTTCAAGTACTAATTTTTCTGGATTATGCATTAAATTTGTTACAAAAAATGCTTCTATTGGCTTTTTGTTGGTGGTACTATGGATGGTTTTATTGTATTCGTCAACGGCTTTGAATATTAAATCCTCGAATTCCATTTCGGGGTGCTCTAGCTTTTATTGATGCAGAATTTAAAGCCTTTTCGTTATCCATCACCACGGTTTTTGTCATACCGAAGGCTATTAACAACTCACGTAAGGGTACTTTAAGATGTTCTGCTGCTTTTGAGTTTACGAGTTTAACTTGCGCGTATTTAGAAAATTTGTCTATTGCGGTTAAAATAATCTTATTTTGGGTGGAATATAAATCTATATGAATAATTTCACCTGGATATTTCGGAATAGGGGTTGGTTGTATTTCTTGGTTCGGAGGGTGTCTTTGGTATTTAGAGAGTTTGCACGTTTGACAAGAGTTTACTATTGCTTCTATCTTTTTCTTCATACCGGGGAAAAAATATTCAGATAAAATTTGTTTTTTTATTTTCAACGGAATTTCTATGTGCTCTGAGGTGTTCTTTTATTATGATATCTTGTTGTTGAATCTGATCATGGACATCTATAGTTTGAATATGCGTGAATCTTGCCTTGTAATTCCTAAAATGCTCTGGAAATATTTGTTGAATTTTTCCCATGATACTTTCGGAAGTAAAAATACCATTAACTATTCTAGGATCCATTTTTTCTTTCAAGATAGTTACAAGATCTTCTTCGGAATAATTGTTTCTCACTATTGTATGTCTATGATATGTAGGGACCGGTATTTCAAAGGTAGTGGATTCGTTATCACCAGTGAGGATAAACAATTGGTTTTTAAAGACATTGATGGGTATTTCCATTGCTGGAATGAGTTCATGACCTGAGCTTTCATCACTATGGGCTGTATCTGACGTACTGCTAGCATTTATGCTGGTAGGGTTTCTAGAGAGTGCGTCTGCTACCACATTTGAGCTACCCGGTTTATATTTCAACTCGTAGTTATATTCCTCCAGGTAACTTTTCCATTTCTTCAGCTTTGTGTTGTTATTTTTCGGGCTCAGAGCATAAGTGAGAGTCTGGTGGTCAGTGTATATGATCACTTTGGATTTGCCGTATACATACATCCTTAACTTATCCAATGCCCATACTATTGCTAGCATTTCTCTTTCATTTGTAGCATAATTTTCTTCGGCCTTGGATAACGCACGGGAAATGAATGTAATGGGTATACCGTTCTGTTCTAGAGAAGCTCCTAATGCAAAGTTTGAAGCATCAGTGGTTAGATGGAACTCTTGTTTAAAGTCAGGGTATGCTAACATCACATCTTGTGATACTAATGCATTTTTTACTTTCTCAAAGGCCTCGAGTTCGGCTTCACCGAATCGGATTTCAATCTTGCTTGAGACATTCTTTTTTAGCTCTGCCATGTTCTCCTCTCAATAACGCCGTCAAGGGTCTAGCTAACTTAGCAAAATCTTTGACAAATCTTCTGTAATAACTAGCTAATCCCAGGAAGGCCCTTAGTTGTTTTAGGTTCTTTGGTATGGGGAACTTTTTAATGGCTTGAATTTTCTCTGGATTGGTTTTAACTCCTTCCCTTGAGATAACTACGCCTAGGAAGTCAACACTGTGTCTTAGGAATTTGCATTTATCTACTTGGACCTTCATATTTGCTTTGGACAAGGTAGAAAATACTAGAGTCGGAAATGCTCTTCCTCAGATTTACTGAATATTATTATATCATCAATGTAGACATAGCAAATTTTCCGATAAGGTCTCTCAAGATGTCATCGAGAGCTCTTTGGAATATTGATGGGGAATTTTTTAGACCAAAGGGGAGTCTTGTGAACTCGTATTTCCCTCCATTTACAGAAAATGCTGTTTTTTCAATATCAGATTCCTTAAGGGAAATCTGATGAAATCCGCTCTTTAGATCAAGAACAGAGAAATACTTATTGTTGCCCAACTGCGCAACCATTTCTCCGATTTCGGGGATAGGATACTTATCCGAAACTGTAACTGCATTGAGCTTTCTGTAATCAATGACCATCCTATATTTCTTATTCCCAAGGCTGTCGCTCTTTTTAGGGACTATCCATACAGGGGAATTATAGGGCGACCGTGAGGATCGTATTATACCATCTCGTAGTAATTCTTGTAGCTGGTCTTCTACTACATCTTTGAGAGAAGCTGGGTACGGATAATGTTTGGTGTAGACTGGAGTGTCTGTTGTCGTTCGGATTTCTCCTTGGACATTAGTAGCATAAGTCAACTTTTTATTTGGGTCTGCGAAAAGCGATTCGTACTCCTCTTGGAGTGCCTTTAACCCTAGTTTCTGCTGATTGGTGAGCTCCTCTGATTCGATCGTATGGACCTGATGAGCTCGCATCTGCTTTACTTTAACAACGTGAGAGTTGTTGACAAATAATAGATCTTTCCCTATATCAATAATGGCGTTTAATTCTCTTAGTGTGTCATTACCTAGAATCCCATGGAACGGATTCAAATTAGGTAATAAGAAGAAAGTTATAGGTTTGTTGGGTTCGTTAAATAAACCCAAATGGATATGGCTGGTGATTAGAATGCTACCACTTACGGTGTTCGCGTAAAACTTGTGTTCATTTGTTTTGACGTTTTTGGCTATTTCTGGTTGGACATAGTTTTTGTTGGAGCCGGTATCTATTAAGAAATTGTATGCGGTTCCGTCTTTGTCCCGGACAACAAAGTACGCCAAAGAGGAACACTTTAACCTAAAAAATTAACGGTGTCCTCAATTTGTGGCTGTTGAGCTTCCTGTGATTGTGATTTGGTTTCCTCTTTATTCTGCGGGACTAACTCTGAGTTGTCCCCTTGTGAGGTAAAATATTCCTCCTGCTGTTGATATTCACGAACCTCAGAATATGGGACTAATTCGTAAAGGTCTTCTTGGCCTTGGTAAGCAGACTGATAATCGGACATATCGGAGTAATGCTCTTCTTGAGGCGGTATGGTGATATATTGTTCACCTGACATACCGGTTTCGATATGGAATTGCCTCTGTACTTTATTGGGAAAATTTCCGGTGGACTGGTTGACTCTTTTGAGAGCAAATTGTTGTGGTGAATTAGCGTTTGGCTTGTTCATGTAGTCAACTTTTTTGTTAGGATAGAACCGTCGACATCCATAGGAGTTGGTGCCGGCTGAGGCTTCGGAGCAAATGGCCTCGGTGGTGCATTGAAAAATATAGGGTTTTTCGTTTGAGGGAATTTATTTTGGGGAATGAACACGTTTTTGCATTGGTTTTTGATTATAAAAGTTGTTGTTATTATAAGGTTTTGGTGGAATTGCCGGTATGTATGATTGTTGAGGTTGCAAGTAATTTTTTGCATAATGCGGGGGTTTTGGTCCTACTGGTGGACGAGTGTCACGATGGCTGATATTGTTCCTAGCCCTTTTATTGTCCAACATCTCGCACAGTTGCAATGCATGCCTCAGATCTCTGGGTTGAGCTAAGCTCATTCTGTTAAGACCTCTGATGAAGGTATCTAGAGCCCTATCTCTGACCTGTTTTGCCATGGCTTCCATAGTCTCGGGAGTATAACCCAATGTTTCGATTTGGTCTAGTATTAATGACATCTGTTGGTAAACGGCGAAGTAAAATTGATGAATGGATGCGCCTTTCTGGGTCATGGTGAATAGCTGGTATTCTAGTGTGCTTAAATCTCGTTTGTCTGAGTACTCAGATAACAGACACTGAGAGATTGCACCCCAATGTAATGCGGTGCGATATACTTTCAACAGTGTATTCGCATGGCCTGTAATTTTGCCTCGAATGGTTACCAGAATTGCAAAGTATTTGGGTGTTCCCTGAATGGGGGCGTACAATTCCATCAAACGAGTGGCGGAAGCAAACCATGTTGAGAATTCTTCACGACTACCTGAGAATTTGTCAAGATTTTTTACGATATCTGGCACTTTGTCTAATTCATGCCAGTTATCCTGAACGCTAGCTGTCTGGTCCCTAAAGGGAATGTGTCCTGGCTGAGAAAAATTTAATTGTTTCACTATTTCCTGTAGCTGAGATGACAAAATTGTTTGGATAGCTACATCTAATCCTTGTATCGACAGTGCCTCTATTCTATCTACGGCTGCTGCACCTGAGGTGGATGCTGTAGGAGCATCGGAAGCTGCTGCCTGACTACCACCCTGCTGGAGAACTGCTGCTTTAACCCAGTTGTCATTAGTCATTTTGGAAAAATATTTCGAACCAGGTTTCTTTCAAGGAAATAAGTGTTAAGATATCGCGAATATTATGACGTCACGAACGATATAATGCCGCGAAAATTGGATTTTAGTTTATATTGACAAAGGTATAGCGGTATGTCCGCTAATCTTGGTGGAAATGGTTTTTGGTACTTAAATACTTAGTTTGTGGTATTATGCAAAATTTTTAATATTAGATGATTATTCTCTTTTTTTTCAAAATTATTTCTTAAATCTTAATTTGTGGTATTATGCAAATTTTTTAATATTAAATGATTATTCTCTTTTTTTACAAAAAAATTTTTTTTTAAATTTTGAATTATTTCTTTCCCCTTTTTTGAGATTACTTATTACTAGTTTCTTTTTTTAATTTTTGATTCTTTTTTCTTGAGTGAGAAAAAAAATTTAATTAAGGATTTTATAAATATTTTAGCTTGTGTTTTTCTTTTTTTCTTTTTAAATTTAAACTTTTGGTTTTGGTTCACAAATTTTTTCTCACTGTGTTTACACAAATTCTTTTTTCTTTTCTTGATTTTCTTTCACTTAGAATTATTTTGCTTAACTTACATTATTAATAACATCTTCGGTGCTTGTACTGATCGGCTTGTAGGAGGGCTCGCTTTTCCAACGTTGAAGGTACTAACGCTCCTGGGCAAACACGTTTGGGTTATCAGTTTTCCTCTGAACGGATCTTGGAGGAAATTGCAGCGATAAATTTGACCCTGTCTGATTCTTAGTGTAGTTCAATATAGTGTTTTTATTTCGTTGACACTTTAAGGTATTTAACGCGTTTTCTCGGTCACGACCACTGATATCTTTCACTAACACTCGATCAAGTTTTATTTAGCAGGGTCCCTGCTCGGGCGCCAATTAAACACTTCCTTCACTCACGGTATAAAAAATACAATTTTTATTTAAAGTCACTTTACAATTACAACTTAATGATAACTGAAAGATTCTGACTGAGTGAATTCCGCGGAGCTAAAGCGAAGTTTTACCGGATGGTTTGGACTTAGGCTTAAGACTGACTTTCTATGATTGGATTATGTTGGATGAAGGCTTGGATAATTGACGTCGTCGCAGGCGGCGGCGTTGGCTGAGTCCAATAGTCCACTAAGAGCGTGGGACCATTCTTTGTTTACACAAGTGTTCAGGACCATTCTTTGTTTATTGCCGAAATTTGTGGAGTGATTCTGGGTATCAGGTTTGTTGTTTATCCTAACGATCGGACTGTTACTGGGGATAGGCGATCATGCGACAAATTGGCATCTGACGATTGACTGGGGTGACTTGTTGTTTATCCTAGCGATCGGACTGTTATTTGAGACAGGCGATCATGCGACAAATGGGCATGTGACGACTGAGTGGGGTTGACCGATGGGAATTGCTTGTGATGATGAAATAGGATCGGCCAATGGGCATGTGTTGACGGACTTGGGTTTTATGGTATAAGTACTTGACTCCTTGTTATGATAGAAGTGCTTAACTTGTATTACTGTGCTTACTTCTAGCTTTTTTATATGGTGGAGACTTTAAAGACCAACAACTTTTACCTCTCGGCTTAAACCAATGTGGCTTTTGCTGGTATTTGAATTTTGAGTGGTTATTCGGATTAAGTGTTGTCCCTTTTTGTAATACAGCCTCGGACAATTTGTTACCCGAATTTATTTTGACACTATTTCTTAGATAATCATTATTTAATTTAACGTTTGCCATCTGAATATTTTCATTTTGTACTGGCTCTGGGGTATATACTTTTTCTTTCCCAGATTTTACTTTACCTCCGAACTGAGGTCATGCCGGGGGCCATAAACTTATTTCTTTTACCTCAGCTTTTATCTTACCTCTAAGGTGAGGTCCTGCCGGGGCCCGAAAAGTTATTTCTTGTTTTGTTTTGTTGATGAGCTTGTTTGGACTTGTGTTGTATTTATTTTCACATTTACCTTTTTTCTTCTCCCAACGCTTTTTAAAACCTGTAACATCTATTGTTGGTGCCACTACAGATTTATTCATTTTTGATTTGGTGCATCCCGAGACGATCCAACCAAATTTAGTATTTTGACCTAGTAGGCCATTTATCTTTCTAACTCCCCCTTTTAAGATTTGGGTATATACGTCTACCCCTATTATCATGTCAGCCCTACCAGGTTTATTAAAGGTGGGGTCAGCAAGTACGTAGGAATGCCATTTTGACATATCCACATTTGCTATTTTTAACGGAAGAGCTTTTATTAACTTTGGCAAAACAATTGCCTCAACCTTAAGAAGTTTATCCCGTTGATTTCGCGTCTTCACATATATTTTTACTTTATATCTTGATTTTTTGGCTTTTACTAAGGCCACGCCACTTATTTTTGTATATTGTTTAATTTTACGTAACTTTAATATTTGAGCGGCTTCTTCAGATAATATAGTACTCTGACAACCACTATCAATCAAAGCTCTTAATGTTTGAAACCCTCCATTTATTTTCTTAATTTGTATTATGGCTGTGGCCAACAATTTTTGTTGTGCCGTTACACAGGTATTAACGCTCTCCTGATTTTCTTCATAATGGAGTAACGTATGGTGTCCTCTGCTGCAAAATGAGCAGACTTTTCATTATTGCATCTCTTGTTGCTTGAATGCTTCAAGCATCGTGTGCACAATTGTACTTTTTTTTGCTATTTCCAGCCTTTCTATAGGTGTTAGCGCTTTAAACTTATAGCACTGAAGTGCGTTATGCCAGGGGCCTTTGCAGATCGGACAACTGTCTTTAAACGCCACAGCCGACGTTTTTTCTCTTCCTTTCTCACGGCACTTAGCGAGCAATATCTTTGCTCCAAGAATTCCATGACATCCGATAGCAATTGTATCTGCCTTGTTTTTCTAATCTGACTCTCATACAACTGTAGAGTCTCTCTGTCAAATTTCCGAAGTATGTGTTGAGCGAGTATTACGTCAACTTCATCGGACAAATTTGCTTTGATTTTAATTAAGTGTATTGATTCATTTATTATGTCAATCACTTCTTTTACACTATTTGCGGATTCATTGTTGATCATCGGTAAATCAACGATCCGATTAAATTGTTCGGAAAATACCCTCCGATTATTTTCATAACGCTTGGTTAACAGTTCCCAAGCGGCACTATAATTGTCAGCTGAACCTGACATAGATGAGCTACCATGCTCCTTGCTTCGCCCTTTAACGCTGATTTTAAATAATTAAACTTGAGAGCAATACTTAAATCTTCTCTTTTTTCAATTAATTCTGTAAATAACTCCACAAACAGGTCCCATTCTGTAGCCTCTCCAGCAAATGTGGGCACCTGAATCTTTGGCAACACCGGTAATTCGCCTCTCACGGTAACATTCTCACTCTTACAATTTTCTTTATTGTTCAATTTCATTTTAGCATTGACAATGAATTTCGGACATCAAATTGTAAATCATCCGTAATATTCTTAAATTTTGCATCACTTGTTAATACTTGACATGCCTGTACTTTCTCCCACAAATAGTTAATTTTATTAATATATAACGTCCATGTCCCATTGCCTGTTGACTTCAACTCTACTACCTCCAAATATTTCTGGAGCTGTCGCACCCTATCCATAAATATCTCCTGGTTAAGCTTAGCGTTTTCATTACTGGAGGTTGCATTCCCGCGCGACTCTCCTATGCTATCATCAACTATCTCTGACATTTTTGCATCCGCTTCAACGCACACCAACTTACTAGTGCCTGGTTTTTCTGACTCTCCTATGGCTATAATTTTGGCAACTATCGTTAATGCTTCTTCATGTATTTTATTTCTGAAATAATCATGATCGAAATTTGGAGCAGTCTCAATCAATTTTTTGTTATTAGGTATCCATTGATTCCTTATCTCTTTTACTTCCTCTATAACTTTGTTAGTTATGCTTCTAGGATCTAGTGCTTCCAACTGCCTTAACCTGGCATGTAACCCTGCCTGCTTCTCTAACACCGTTGCAGCCTTATTTGTGAACATTTTTGTCTTAGAGGATATCGATTTAATTTATAATGATAATATTAAAATATGTAGGTTGATGTAAGTACTTATGACTATTTTAATTTATATCTTATCTGATGATCCTGTTCGCTGCTGCTTGTCCGCCAATGGGTAGAGTTCTTTTTTTTATTTTTTACTGTTTCGTCGCTCAGCTGCTGTTGTCCAGGGCCTATGGGCTCAGGCGGTACCGGTGCCGGATATCGCACCAGATTTCCTGCACGTTCTTCAGTTTCTTCTTTGCAACTATGTATCTTGTTGCTCTGCTGCTGTTGGTAGTTGCCGACTTGCAACTACATACACTGCCAGCCACTTTTTTTCGATATTAGGGCTTCGAATACGCCACACACGAACTTTATATTGTTCTTTTTTTCTCAAACTCTTAAGGAGCTGATTGAACCTCTGAGTCTCTTACCACTGGTGGGGAAAACTACAGAGTTCTTTCTTATTTTGCTACCTTTAGCTGGTCTTAGCATTTACACTTGCATAAGATCTCAAACTCTTAAGGAGCTGATTCATTCTCTGAGTCTTACCACTGGTGGGGGAAAACTACAGAGTTCCTTTTTCTCGAAGGACCAAAATGAATAGGGATTCCGGAGAGAAGGAAAATAACCCAATCTTCATTCGTTGAATTCAAAATATGAACTGATTTTTAACAAAAGTATGGAGTTTATATAGGGAATCTTAGGCTCTAGGAGGTAACAATTGTTCTTAAAATATCTTATTCTAATGAGACTCAAACCCAAGATTTCGGGGGTTGAAAATTATTATTATTTTGGGCACGGCGTCGGCCACTTGACATCCTGCCGTTGTGATCTTTTGGGTTAGTTTAGAGTTACAAGTGTTTTTCTACAATGTGTGTGGCTGATTGTAATTCTAGTCATATGCTAGATTACTTGTTTGTGACAAAAGTACAGTTGTATTATGTTTTCTTTAGTGCATCTGATTTGGTGAAGCCGCTTCATATGAACACGATGTTTATTCTTAAACACCGGGTGAGCCCCCAATTTGTGGTATTTTATTTATATTCCGGTTTTTTTAATTTTCATATGGCTTAAACAAAGAATTAAAGTGACTGCAGGTCTGTGTGACCGTCTGTTCATTATTTTATGAGGCTTAGCACTACTCTAGTACATTCATACAAATAATCATTCAGTACAATGAGCTCAACTTGTAACATTCTGTTGCAAGTATTAAAGATTAAACATACACGCATTAAAATATAATTGTGCACTTGAATATGTTTATATAAGTTAAGCACTTCTATCATAACAAGGAGTCAAGTACTAATACCATAAAACCCAAGTCCGTCAACACATGCCCATTGGCCGATCCTATTTCATCATCACAAGCAATTCCCATCGGTCAACCCCACTCAGTCGTCACATGCCCATTTGTCGCATGATCGCCTGTCTCAAATAACAGTCCGATCGCTAGGATAAACAACAAGTCACCCCAGTCAATCGTCAGATGCCAATTTGTCGCATGATCGCCTATCCCCAGTAACAGTCCGATCGTTAGGATAAACAACAAGCCTGATACCCAGAATCACTCCACAAATTTCGGCAATAAACAAAGAATGGTCCTGAACACTTGTGTAAACAAAGAATGGTCCCACGCTCTTAGTGGACTATTGTGTAATACAACCTTACACATGACGACAAAATCTCAATTAAATTGGGACATCCCGCCTTATATATGTATTAGCCAAAGAGAACTACACATATATATCAATAAAATAAAGTAGCAGTCTAACACTCCTGGTTTGCACCCTGTAACCGTCGACATAGGTCAGCAAAACCAAAGGGTACTGACACTGCGATCCTTTTGCTCAATAAAATGGAGGCAGAACGGATAAACCTACTCCCGCTGTTCCACCAGGACTGTACCTCGATTTCCAACTAGAGTTACCCGAACTACTTATATTATATTGAGAACGCGTGTGATAGAGTTTTGAGAAGGTGTTTAGTCTGCATATGACTGCTCAATGGGATTCCTAAGCGACTAGCAAAAACAGCCTGTGGGGGGTTCTTTGTGAACGTCATAGCTAGTATTTTCACAGCGTATTTTATGTATGTCGGCTATTCATATTAACCGAATCCCTTGCCTGGATTTTATTAGAGAAGAATACAAAAGAGTTTCGGACATCATTTCTTGCAGGCGCTATAGATGATAATTGCGCTCCGCGTCTGTACCCACCCTACCATGAGCCTGCCAGCGAAAGTTATCGCAGACTCCCAATACGAAAGCTAGGACTTCTCCTTCTACATCAGGGAACTAAAAAAAATCAATGATTCATAATAAACTTAAAATTTATTCAAACAATTCAAAATAATTAGCATCATCTTGCTATAGATTCGATCAATTTGATCTACAAAAATTCTTCATTTTCATAACAGTTTAGCTAAATAGCTGAATCTCGGAACAAATCCGATTATAAAGGTTGCAAATGTTGCATATTGTTCTTATTACTAATGATTACTTTACTATTTAATATTCATGATTTCCTAACTTTACTGTAATTAAACTTTTAACATTGGTCAATAAAAAAAATTTAAAGAAAACAAAAAAAAATATACATTTATGTGGCTTGATTACGCTAATATCCTCACCAATTCATTCTCTAAAAAGATTTTGCTCTATATATGTTTATTGACAATGTATTTATTGTTATAATAAAAACAGAATGCGTGTGGTTGGTTGTGCAGTTCATTCGCGACTGACTTCTATTTGTCTATCATCGAGTCATTGTTCTCTTTAACGCATCTCGTGAGAGAGCATACAAAGTTACATATATATATATTCATATGTGTGTGATCATGCATGCATTGAGTTGAGAGAGAATTATTTCAACACCCTTCCTCAATGCAAGTATGTCCACAAATTTATCTTATACTTAACAAATTCGTAAACTCTACATGCTTCTTCTTTGCAAGATTCTTGGTTAGGATATCAGCTATCATTTCATTAGTAGACTTATACTTTAAAATAATCTGACCATCATTATCTACTTGTCTAACAAAATGATATCTAATGTCCACGTGCTTCGTCCTTGAATGGTGTACCGGGTTCTTAGCCAATTGCTGCGCGCTGAGGTTATCGCCATACAAAACGGTAGATGTATCTTCCTCTCCGAAACCAATCTCGATGGTTAATCGACGCAATACAATGGCTTCTTTGCACGCTGTTGATAACGCCATGTATTCTGCTTCGGTGCTGCTAAGAGCAACACTCCGCTGCTTCTCCGATTTCCATGATATCGGTCCGCCAGCCAGAAAATATACATATCCTGTATAAGACTTGCGATCAATCCTATCGCCTGCCCAATCTGCGTCCACGAAACCAGTAAAAGCCGAATCCGACTGCTTGTAATGAATCTTGAAGCCAACTGTCGAAGCCAAATATCTTAAAACATGCTTTATGGCTGCAAGGTGTTCATTATGGGGGTCCTTGTTACGTTGAGCCAACTTCGATACTGAGTGGAGAATATCTGGTCTAGTAGTCAACGCAAGCCACATTAGCTCGCCTATCATTGACTGATAAAGAGTTGCATCAACCCTTTTACACTCCATTTTATCGCAGGCTACCTGATACCCTGCTTCTAACGGTGTTGCGGCTCTTCTGCACTGAGCATAGCCATATCGTTCCAGTAGATCCTTGATGTACTGTGAATGACCCAATGATATTTCGCCAAGCTCACCATCACGGTGAACCTCCATGCCAAGGAACAAACGCACAGGTCCCTTGTCAACACATTCAAACGCTGCCATAATAGCTGACTTAATCCTGTCAAGATCCGATTTCTCCTGGCATCCTATGAGAAGATCGTCTACATAGACAAGGATTAGAGATAGGTTACCTTTTGCTTGCTGTTTGTATAGACATGGTTCATTGTCGCAAGGTATGAAACCATTAGCTCGCAAAACACTATCGAGTTTGGAGTTCCACTCCCGTCCCGACTGTTTGAGTCCATATAACGCCTTTTTTAACAGAAGTACCTTGCTTTTGTCTTCAGTTGCGTATCCTTCGGGCTGCCTCATGTATACGGTATCGCCCAAATCACTGTTTAAGTAAGCCGTGCATACATCCATCTGGTGTAGATACAATTTTAACTGCGCTGCTAGGGCCAAGATGAATCGAACACTCTCCAAGCGACATACAGGCGAGTATGTTTCATTGTAGTTCACTCCATAGCGCTGTGAACATCCTTTTGCTACTAGTCTCGCCTTAAAACGCTCGACTTCTCTCTTTGCATCACGCTTTACACTGTAGACCCACTTGCAGCCAACAGGTTTATACCCTTCCGGTAGCGTACTAAGCTGCCAAGTGTGATTTGACATCAAGGAGTCATACTCCTTTTGCATAGCCTCACGCCAATACGAAGCAAACGGACTACTAACCGCCTCATCATAGGTCTCTGGTATGATCACCTCACTTGTAATCAATGCGCTTAAAATGTTAAACTGCTTCTTTGGTCTACCAGGCCTTCCAGTTCGAATCAGCTTCGGCCTACCGGGTCCAACCCGTTGTTCAACCACAGGTTCTGCCACTTCTTGTTCAACTGCCATGTCGAAATCTTCGCTACTGCTGCCCTTCTCGGTGACCTCTACATCAGACTCGTCTGTACTACTCAGGTGATCTGCTGCATCCTGATCATCCGTATATGGAAAATCAAACTTGACGATATCACCATTCGAATCGCCATTGCCGAAACGCTCGTCGAACAAAACGTCTCGCTTCTCAACAACTTGCCTGGTTTCGGCGTCGTACAACCGATACCCTTTCGCATTTCGAGAATAACCAACCATTCGGTATTCTTTGCCCTTTGGATCAAACTTGCCCTTATGATGTCCTTTGTCCAGTGCCACTGCAATAGACCCAAAAACTTTTAAATGACTTATTGATGGTTTCTTACCATTCCATGCTTCCATTGGAGTCATGTTAACCAGGGCTCGAGTTGGTGACCTATTCCGCAGATAAGCAGCTGTATAAACTGCCTCAGCCCAAAGAGATTGATGTAGACCACTCTGGATGAGCAAGCATCTTGACATCTCCACAAGAGTTCTGTTAACTCTCTCTGCTACACCGTTCTGCTGCGGCGTGTATGGTACCGTGAGCTGCCGCAATATTCCATTGCCCTTGAGAAACTCGTCAAACGATTTATTGACGTACTCGCGACCATTGTCGCTCCGAATGCACTTTAGCTTCTTTCCAGTTTGCCGCTCTGCCATGTTTTTAAACTCGACAAACTTTCCAAACACTTCATCCTTTCCCTTCAGGAAATATACAAATATACGACGAGACCTGTCATCGATAAATGTCAAAAAGTATCTGCTGCCTCCAAGGCTTTTTGTATCAAACGGACGGCAAACATCTGAATGCACCAGCTCCAAGATTTCCTTAGCTCTGTTCTTGGTCGAATCTGGAAATGGCTGTACTGTGATCTTGCTTACCATGCAGATCTTGCAGGGTTCCAACGACGTTGAGTCAAACGTTCCCATGCCACAGGCCAAATCCTTTCGTGCAATTTCAGCTAAACTGCCATAGTTGAGATGTCCGTACCTTTTATGCCACAAATCTTCGTAAGTCTGTTCAATGGCATAGCATTCGCTCGGTGCTGTTCCAAAAATATACAAACGGCCAACTTTGTCCGCTTTCAAAATGCATTCGCCCTTTTGGATCACTCGTGCATACTTTAGTCCAAATTCAACGATGCTTCCATGTTCAACTGCTTTGCTCACCGACACGAAATTACCTCTCATTTTGGGTACATACAATACATTCTTTAATGTAAGTATACGTGAAACCATATTCAGCTTTACCTCGCCCTTTCCTTCAGCCTGAAGAAAGTTATTATCAGCCAAAACAATTTTTTCCGAATGTTTCTCAAATTTTGAAAACAAATTTCTGTTACAACACATATGGCTGGTGGCGCCACTGTCCAGACACCAGTTCGATCGTTCCAAACATTTCGCGTCCAACGCGTTCAGCAAACCTAACGATGACTGTACTGCCTTATTCGGGTTTGATGCAACATTCCGACCGTTTACACTGGGACAATTTGCTTTAAAATGGCCTTTGCCGCCACACGCAAAACAGTTCCAAACTTTTTGCTTTTTCTTCCAATTGTCTCTCTGCATCGATTGCTTTTCCACCACTGTAAATGCTTTTGCGCTCTCGATCGGTTTTTCGCTCTCTCTTTTGCGTTCTCCTTCTTCTCTCAGCTTTATGCATAACATGTCGAAACACGGTAAACTGTCGCGTGTCTCTATGGCGACAACGAAATTGTCGAATTCGTCTGGAAGACTGGAAAGCAAAATAATCGTCGTGAGCTCGTCCAATATTTCGATTCCAACGCCAGCAAGTTTGTCCAAGATTTCCTTGAAATCCGACAAATAACTCGATATGCTTTGACCCTCCTGAATGCGTTTACTTAGCAATTTCTTGAAAAGTGCTACTTTTCTAACGGGTCCTCTGGGTTGATGAGCTTCCTGAAGCTCCTTCCAAGCCTCATGTGCACTTGCACAGTGCTTCACATGTCCCAACTGTGAAGTCTTGACGCTTAAGGTGATCATTGCCAATGCCTTCTGATCCAGCGTCGCACAGTTGGGCCTCTGCTCGGATAGCGTTGCAAAAATACGTTTTTTCATGATCGCGTTTGGCAAAAATTATATATGCAATCGATAGGAAATACTTCAGAGATTATGAATCCGAAAAATTTTTTAAATCGGTTGAGATTTATGGGTGCTAGAGGCGCCCAAAGTTGAGACATTTTTAGTGAAAAGGAAAAAATGATAATTTTTAAAAAAAATCGCAACTTTAAAACTGAATATTGGGCGATTTCAACAATCGATCTTGGATTTTTTGGTTTTATCTGAAAAGTATGTTCTTTATTAATAGCATGTTTCATAAATTTTAATAATTACTTAAATAGTTATTGAACTAGAAGTAGTACTAGTACTAAATATTGGCATTTTTTGAACTTTGATGGAATAAAACTAGCAAGACTCAACGAGTATCAATACCGGACTACATACACTAGGTAGGTGAAATATTTACCTATCAGATGTATATAGTCCCAATATGCGGAGACCTGCGACAGCGATGCGTAAGCCATAAAACTAAGGCAACCTCGCCTAAAAAATGCGCTGCAGGTTTAAGGAAGAAGAAGAGCGCATGCGTATTGGCCTGTAGCTTCTTTGTATTTAAATGATAACATTGCGTAATGCTGTTTTGCAAATACTACCTTACATATATGCCTTTCTACAATGATAAATTGCTAATTACCTGCTTTGGAAAAAATGACAAGACTTATTATTGACAAGACTTGTTATTTAAGTTGATGAAAAGTTTGTCCTATTTGTGGGTTGGTCGTTTTTATTTCCGTTTACCTAATTGGATGTAAATATTAAGTTGTTTACCTAATTAATACAAAAAGGGTAATACCGAAACACGAATGATGGAAATCTTTCAAGGAGATTTTTTGAAAATGATGAAGTGACATCTTTTATAACAGGGGTTAGTCAAGAGATCATTAAACGGTTGGCTGTTATCTTAAATGTTATAAATTGCAAGGAAATGGTAAATGGTGAAAAATTTGCCGAATATACTTCAAAGACTGCTCATCTTTTGACTGAATTGTATCCGCAAAAAAAACTTACCCCAACGGTACATAGGATTTTGGCTCACGGAAAGGATTTAATAGAATATCAGTGTTTACCACTTGGAGAGCTATCCGAAGAAGCACAGGAATGTAAAAACAAGGACTACAAAAGGTTCAGATACACTAATACATTAAAAACTTATCGTGTTAGACAAAATGAAGACCTTTTAACATGCTAGCAGCCTCTTCGGACCCACTTATTGCATCACTGAGACACGTGCGATCACGAAAGGATTTGGAAAATAGCAACTATAGTCCCGAAATGTTGAGTTTATTAGATACTGATGTAAATATTGAAAATTATTTTGAAGAAAATCAGAAATCAATAGCAAATTTTCAAAATTAACCTAAAAAAAATTACAAAAAAATTTTTTTTTCTTTTTGTAATTATGTTAAAAAATCAAATTAAAACATTAAAAAATGTTACATAGTCGTCTAAAACAATGAAAAATTCCATTTGTGATTGAAAAAAATCGGGTTTCGATCCATTTTTAAAGGAAAAACATACTTGGAAATATTTTCTGACTTTGACCTTGAATATTACAGCACCACGAACACCCAGCACTTTTGACAAACATTCATTTTGAAGCTTAAGGTATTCTTTATCATATGCTTTTTAAATTTTTGAAATCGATTTATTGGTTTAAACGCTATGATTTTTGCAATGCTAAATGCCAGAAGGCCCCACTGTGCGTCGTCCATTCGGTGTTCTCCCCGTAGTTGGCCTTGCCAATACGCCTGACGCCACATTCCACAAATCCGCATGCACCAGCACACTTTTCATCTGGATGCACCACGAGTCATAATTACTGTCCCCGAGTTTATCAATCTGATATAACGCCGACATTATACTTGTTCATATATACTTTGTGAAAAAACCGTCTAGAACACAGCACGAAAACTAATTTCTTCTAAAAATTACCACAGCAACCACATAGGCACGTTGCCTGGGCCCATAACCTATTGTTATAATAAAAACAGAATGCGTGTGGTTGGTTGTGCAGTTCATTCGCGACTGACTTCTATTTGTCTATCATAGAGTCATTGTTCTCTTTAACGCATCTCGTGAGAGAACATACAAAGTTACATATATATATTCATATGTGTGTGATCATGCATGCATTGAGTTGAGAGAGAATTATTTCAACAGTATTAAATGCTCACCCGAATAAATTCAGTTCATCAGTGATTTATAAAAATATAAGGAAAATTGGTTTTAGATACACTTACAGCTTGTTAATTTTTCCCACGCAGAAAGATCTTTCGTTGTGTTGTTGTAGCTGTTGAAAATAGGAAGCTTTACATAATCCAAATAGAGCTAAAGCATCTTACATTGTGAATTTACATGCATACTCAAATTCTGAAAAATGAAAATTATTAGCTAACGAAAATATACACTGCCATTGAATTCCATTTCCTTTAACATTGAACCATTTAGCCAACAAACAACAAAAAAAAAGGAAATTCAATGTAAACTTAACTTAAAATTGATTCAAAACTACTGGGGAGCCTTATGTTGACTCATTTCACTTAATCCGGATTATTTCGTCCGTTCCGAAGACGAATAAAAATCTCCTTAGGCAAATTAAACGCCTTAGTTGTACTTGAAAATAATTCCACAATGCTCTTTTCATTACATAACGTGTTGAGCGAGGTTAGGTTTTGTCCGTAGAAAGGTTAGATTTTAAAACATCCTTCTATTTTATAATCCTACACGCTTTAGGTTAGGTTAAGATTGAGAAAAAGGTTAGGTTTTGTACATCCTTCTAGGTTTATAATCCTCCACGTGTTCGGTTTGTAAGGTCTAGATTAAATGGGAGGCAGGATAAGCGAAAGTGCGATGTTGACAATTATAAATGCCTCAACCTTCACTTTGTTTCGCTAACGCCATATCTATAATAACACTGTATAAGACACAAAACAATATTGGGAATTTATCTTTTTTTATTTACCCTTACTACCATCCGAGGTAAAAGTTAAATATATTTAACTCTCGGATTTTCACAATCGATCGTCGGTTCAAGCCTTTGACTGCCGCAAACAGTTCACTCACAAAAATTTTGAGACTGCTGGGGGCAAGTCTGCCGAAGACAGGTGTCTCAACGAAAATGTCAAGTACGGCGAATCTGTTAGAGAAATTGCCAATACTTGATGGAAACTATTTCCGATGCTGTTAAAGAGAAAATGCATAAGTTAAATATACAATAATTCGAGAATTATTGCAATGAAATTAACTTACATCAATCTCTTGAACACATACACACGCATACAATTTGGTTTTCGCACACGCGTAGGGGTTATGATGCACTCCCCTATTGGGTTATTTAAAACTTTGGACAAATACGTCCGATCAGTTGGAATTCACGTGGAGGAAAGAAAGAACACTTTTCCAAAAACCACGCTGTCCAATTAGTTTCTTTTGCCTTATTTTTCTTATTGTTTTATCCAAACTCCATTTATAGAAAAATAATGTAAAGCAATGTAAAATAAACCGATCAGCTGTGTGGCGTTGCCACTTAGTTCACTCTTTTTCAGCTGGTTACCTAAATTTCGATTCTCACCACTTTAGTAAATATCGATAACAACAACAAAAATACTAAATAATCGAAATCAGTTGAATTTTAAAATAACTGAAATTCCTGTACATTACACCACTGTTTAATTCGTAGTTTATTCAACGTCACGAATTCAACAGAAATGTGAAAGTCTGTGATATTACAATATCTATTGACGAATATCCTTTGCATGGAAAGTTCCTACTAATTTCCCTTGTAAATCTTCTAGAATATAGTATGCATTCCCTTGTTTTTCACGAACACGAGCTTTAAGAAACGCCGGGCAAAGTTTCGCATTAATTCCTTTACTAAAATTGCTCTGAACAAAATTCCTCCTAAAAACTTCCTGACCAACTTTGAAACAGATAGGTCTTGTTCTCAAATTATATTGCTGGGCTTGTTGTTCATATGCACCTTTCAAGTTCTCTCGTAACTTTGATCGTAATAATTTAAGCTGATCATCTCGATCGAGCTGTACTACTGGTTCATCTAACATTGTTAAATTCCTTAGCAGTTTATATTGACTTGCATGTGTTATCATATCTAATCCATATACCGCATGGTATGGAGATATCTTTAAACTTTGATGATAACTATTTCTTAAGGCACAACTTATTTCTTGGGTATGGGTATCCCACTCTGTTTGATCAGATTTTAAATACGAACGAATAGCTGACACGATCGAGCGATTTACTCTCTCTGAAGCATTTGATTGAGGGGAATATGCAGCTGTATAAGTATGCTGAACTCCAAACGTAGTTAAAAATGAATTAAATTCGTTTGATTTAAACTGAACTCCATTATCACTAATTAAAATTTCTGGCACTCCATAGGATAGAAAAATCTGACTTTGAAGAAACTCTATAATTGGTTTTGTCGTAAAGTTTTTCACTGGACAAAGCCATTGAAATTTGGTTAAATGATCTAATACAATAAGTAAACCTATGTTTCCTTTTCTACTCCTTGGATATGGTCCTAAGAGGTCGATGTACAATCGTTGAAACGGTCGTTCAGACACTGCCTGTTTACCCATGGGTGGTTTTAATGTCCTATTAGGAGGTTTAGTACACTTACATACCTCACAATTACGCACATATTCTCGAATCTCGGAAACCATCCCTGGCCAATATAAATGTCTTTTTATTAGTTCCACGGTTTTCACCATGCCTCCATGAGCTGTAATCGTGGAATCATGAGCACGTGATATAACTTCTGCGGTCAATCTTTGCGGCACCCACAATTTCCACATTTTCTTTTTGCACTCCTCGGTACCATCATTATGTTCAGTCCTAATATACACCAAGTTATCCATGACCTTGATATCAGGGTATGATTGCACATTTTGTAGTACTTTCTCCTTTAGTTTTTGATACTCTTCATCCTTAAAACAGTCTGAAGATAAATTAATTTCTGGCCCAAATGAGTCTAATTGCGCGATCTCTTCGGAGTACATACGCGACAATGCATCTGGTACTATATGTTCTCGTCCCTTTCTATGACTTATCTCAAATTTATAACCTTGCAATTGCATAGCCCATCTCGCTAGACGCCCTTTAAGATTGGACTGCTTCATCAACCAAGATAGACTGGCATGATCTGTAACAATCTCAAAATCTTGAAGTTCTAGATAACAACGATAGCGTTCTACACCCCAAACTACGGCTAAGCATTCACGTTCCGTGACACTGTAATTTCTTTGTGCCGCGTTTAGCTTTTTGGACATATAGGCTATGGGTTTTTCTCCACCTTCCAAATCCAATTGCACTAAAACTGCACCAACACCAACATCGCTTGCATCACATTGAAGAAAAAACTTTTTACTAAAATCAGGGTTTTGCAAAACTGGAGCCATCGTCAGTTGTCTTTTGAGATCATCAAAAGCTTTCTGCGCACTATCGGTCCATTCAAACTTCGTTTTCTTTCCTAGCAAATCTGTAATCGGCGCTGCAATTTCTGAAAAGTTTGCGATGAATCTTCGATACCATCCTGCTAATCCTAAAAATCCACGCGTTTGTTTTAGGGACTTTGGTGTAGGCCATTGCAAAATCGATTCAATCTTGCTTGGATCGGTTGAAATTCCGCCTCTGCCAATTATGTACCCTAAATATTTAACTTCGGTCACACAAAACTGACTCTTCTTGAGATTTAACATTAGATTCGCTTTACGAAATTGATCCGCTAATCTCATCAATACTGATATATGTGAATCAAAATCTGCTGTTACTACACATAAATCATCAAGATATCCAAAACAACAATACTTCAAGTCCGCTGGAATAACTTCGTCCATTAACCTGCACATAGTTTGTGGGGCATTGCACAATCCGAATGGCATTACTCGAAATTGGTACAATGGCCTTCCTGGAATAGTAAATGCTGTGATCCCACGAGATTCTTCTGATAATTCCACTTGCCAATACGCATCTTTAAGATCGATTTTAGTAATGATTTCGTCACGAGGAAGCCGTGCGAATATCCCATCAATACTTGGTAACGGATATGCATCCTTTGTCGTACATGCATTTATTTTTCTAGCATCCAGACATAATCTCACTTTCTCAGGTTTAACTACTAATCTCATCGGAGAACTCCACGGACTATTTGATAACTCTATAACTCCTAATTCTATCATTCGATCAACTTCGCTATACATTAATTTTTCCACTGCTGGGGATACAGGGTAAAACCTTTGCTTAATCGGTTTTGCCGATCCGACATCTATATGATGTTTAATCAACGTTGTTCGCCCAAGCCCTTTCCTTTCAAATGACGGAAATAATGAAATAATGGCTTGAAGTTGTCTCTTTTGGCCGTCAGATAATGGGTATAATTGTTCCTCCTTACTATCTCGAATTCTGAATTCGCTTACGTAATCTAAAGCTGATAACAACCCTGGCGCTAATTGAAACGCTTTCCAAAAATCTATTCCCAATATCATCCTTTTCTGAATGGATGGTATGAGGAATAACTTTATCGGTCTAGTTTTGTTTTTATAGGTAATATCCAACGTAATGAAACCGATGACTGGTTGATCTTGTCCATCCGCTGTTTTAACTTGGGAAGAAATACGACGAAACTTTGGATACTTTGACCAATCTTCTGACGCCAAAGTCGATCCCACGCAACTTATGTTCGCGCCGGTATCTAAAAGACCTTGTTCACAAAAATTTAAAAATGATACTTCCGCATACAATCTTCCATCCGACTTTTCATGAATCATTGACGAAATAAGTAAACGCTTAGTTTGCCTAACTACTTTCCAAAAAGTTCGCAATCGCATAGTAGATCTCTTTGGTCGTGACCGAGGTGAAATTGGATTGCGTCCAAAAATTCTACCACGCACTTTGAGATAATTTCTCAAACGTTCTTGATAAGGTTTCACTGACGATATAACTGGCGTCTTATCGTAACAGTTAAAAGGTAAGTCTGGTATTTTGTTTGCTTGCTCTATTGGTTCTGAGCTAGCCGGTAAATCAGGTAATATTTCAATTAAAGATTTTTCGGGGCCATCCGAGCTTTCACCGATGGACCCTTCACTAAGTTTTCCGCTTTCTTGGCGATACAATTTTTACATTGGGGCTTATATACGTTTTTTGAGCCACACCCGTAACAAAATATAGTGCGCGGTTCTAAACAGTTGTCCCAGCCATGTCCCTCTGCATCACAATTCCAACACCGAAATACTTTAAGCGGAGCTTGCACTGCTTCAACATTGTACACATTTAAATCCATCTTTTCGGAGAGTTCGAACTTTTCTGGCTCTTCTACTTCTGCAATGTTGCGTTTAGCATACTGAAAATTGGCTGAAGTTTTATTTGCTCTCCTAGAGACTATATCCCCTAATAAATTTTCTCGCATTTGCACTAGCTTTCGAAGATGAGGTATAGAGAGAATAGGTATATACAACAATTCATGACGAATGTCTGGCAATAAATTACGTGTGAGCAGCTGAATGAGTTGTTCTTCGTCTATGCTTTTCGACATACGTGACATCTGCGTCATAATCTCATCGTAAAAGTTTTCAAAGGTTTCTCCTACTTTTTGTTTACGCCCACGAATATCTTCTAGTATATCTGCATCATTTCTGTAATCTTTATATTGATATTTCATGGCTGCACAAAATTCTGACCACTCTAAGTTTACAACATCTCTACGGTATCTCCAATCTCCAATTCTTTTGCCTACTAAAAGAATATGCAAATTCTTGCATACTGCATCAAAATCTTGGTCTAAGCAATCCTCAGTTAACGTTTTGATTCGATAAAGAAACTCTTCGACCGTAACTCCTTTTGACGAACCGTCAAATTTTACATTCCAACTATGAATTAGCTGTGTAATTTTGTCTGGGTTATGACCCGTTCTGCTTGGTCTGCCTGTCGATGAACTCCTAGGAATACTTTGGTTTTGCGCTGACGCATTTATATGTTGCTCTGCAATTCCCAGTTGTCCCATCCTTCGGTCTATTATGGACTCTATTTGACTGCTAATTCTGTCATAATCAATTTCTATCGAGGCTCGCGCTGGTCTTCTACTAGCGTCTAAGCTTCGACGAGGTATATTGGACCCATTTCCTTGAGGTCTTCCTCGTTGTTTTCTTATCGTTGTGGGGCGATCTCCTGCAGACATCTCTATATTTGCAGTTACTTGATTAGCTTGTTCACCCCCACTAATATTTCTACGAGAGCGTGTATTTGGGCCTTTCGGCACCGCTCCTGTTGTGATTGCACCTATGTTTATAGGACGTTCGGATTCTATCTCTGCAAATGGCACGTTTTGCACTTCCAAATCTGCTCTACGTATCGACGCATTACAAACTTGACAAACATTAAACTGATCAATCCATTCGGATATACAATTTTTATGAAATAGATGATGGCATGAAGTTTTCACCACCAACTCTTGCGTGGCCCATACTGCTTTTTGACAAATTGAGCATAACGCATCTGAGATCTCATGAGCTAAGTTTTCTTCACTCCTAGTGAGAACCATTTTGACAAATATCTGATTAATTTTAATATGTTAATAATATCTCGTGATGAAATTTTAATTGGTATTTTCTCTTAAATCATATCGTTCCCTTAACGTGAATTTGAAGTCACTATCGTCTTTTTTTTTAATAATGAGTCCTATACTCTAATATATCCCAAAACATATTTAGGAAAATGAAAGGAAAAAATTAACGAATACACTAGTTTGCGCCTGGCAAATAATTTTAGATGCATCACTCTTTTAACTGGTCAGGATTTAGCTTGGCTAAAAACCTGAATTTCCTAGCATAGTTTATGACTGCACTATTTAAATTATAGGGTTCCATTTGCACCTGGTGCTTTCGAAAGAGAGAAAAAAAAAAAGATTGATTGGTTATTTTTTCCCTTCTTATATAATGCCCGTATTAATTCACCCTGAATTGGTTGGTCTTTATAGCTGCTTCGCAATTATAAAGAATTCCAAAAATCCAATCCGTTGATCGAATCTTATAGCAAATACATAACACAAAGGAGAAAAGAGAAAAAAAATAGAAAGAAACAAAAAGATCCTCCAAGCTATTGGTTTAGCGCTCTAGTGGTCGTAGACGTAAATACACTACGTTACGAATTCTAAGCTAGACTTAAGTCGCCAATACCAGTATTAGAGTACCAGAAATTATGCGAAAAGACGAAGTTTACTTAGCCAATCCTACTACTACAGTTCGCTGTGGCAGAATTACTACCATACGATTTCCATTTAGTTGCATAGAGACCGCATCCATAACATTCAACTTTACACAAAAATAGAATGAAAAAAGAATACCATCTACGTCCTAAAGAGTGTTTTAGTGGTCGCTATTGTAGTCTGGCTACAAGACGAATTCCAAGCTAAATTTTCCTCAGTCAGTAGAGAGCAAAAAAAAAACAAAAAAGAAAGAAATAAAGAAAGTCAATGACACATTCGGTCTTTTCTGACGAAGGCTCAATATAGTCTGATGTTATTCGACCCCCTTTACCTAAAGTGTAAAAAACAATTTTAACCTCTCGTCCATGGCACCAACTCTTGCCCTGAAAAGTAAGACCACTTTTCTAGGACCTTTCGTTATGGCCCCACGTTGGGCGCCAAATATGTAATAGAACCAGACACATGACGACAAAATCTCAATTAAATTGGGACATCCCGCCTTATATATGTATTAGCCAAAGAGAACTACACATATATATCAATAAAATAAAGTAGCAGTCTAACACTCCTGGTTTGCACCCTGTAACTGTCGACATAGGTCAGCAAAACACAAAGGGTAGTGACACTGCGATCCTTTTGCTCAATAAAATGGAGGCAGAACGGATAAACCTACTCCCGCTGTTCCACCAGGACTGTACCTCGATTTCCAACTAGAGTTACCCGAACCACTTATATTATATTGAGAACGCGTGTGATAGACTTTTGAGAAGGTGTTTAGTCTGCATATGACTGCTCAATGGGGATTCCTAAACGACTAGCAAAAACAGCCTGTGGGGGGGTTCTTTGTGAACGTCATAGCTAGTATTTTCACAGCGTATTTTATGTATGTCGGCTATTCATATTAACCGAATCCCTTGCCTGGATTTTATTAGAGAAGAATACAAAAGAGTTTCGGACATCATTTCTTGCAGGCGCTATAGATGATAATTGCGCTCCGCGTCTGTACCCACCCTACCATGAGCCTGCCAGCGAAAGTTATCGCAGACTCCCAAATGAAAGCTAGGACTTCTCCTTCTACATCAGGGAACTAAAGAAATCAATGATTCATAATAAACTTAAAATTTATTCAAACAATTCAAAATAATTTGCATCATCTTGCTATAGATTCGATCAATTTGATCTACAAAAATTCTTCATTTTCATAACAGTTTAGCTAAATAGCTGAATCTCGGAACAAATCCGATTATAAAGGTTGCAAATGTTGCATATTGTTCTTATTACTAATGATTACTTTACTATTTAATATTCATGATTTCCTAACTTTACTGTAATTAAACTTTTAACATTAGTCAATAAAAAAAAATTTAAAGAAAACAAAAAAAAATTATACATTTATGTGGCGTGATTACGCTAATATCCTCACCAATTCATTCTCTAAAAAGATTTTGCTCTATATATGTCCATTGACAATGTATTAAATGCCAATGCTCACCCGAATAAATTCAGTTCATCAGTGATTTAAAAAAATATAAGGAAAATTGGTTTTAGATACACTTACAGCTTGTTAATTTTTCCCACGCAGAAAGATCTTTCGTTGTGTTGTTGTAGCTGTTGAAAATAGGAAGCTTTACATAATCCAAATAGAGCTAAAGCATCTTACAATGTGAATTTACATGCATACTCAAATTCTGAAAAA
This sequence comes from Drosophila tropicalis, assembly GCF_018151085.1. NCBI lineage: Eukaryota > Metazoa > Arthropoda > Insecta > Diptera > Drosophilidae > Drosophila > Drosophila tropicalis. The sequence continues at coordinate 26,908 of NW_027173119.1, read as the reverse complement.
TGAAAATTATTAGCTAACGAAAATATACACTGCCATTGAATTCCATTTCCTTTAACATTCAACCATTTAGCCAACAAACAACAAAAAAAAAAGGAAATTCAATGTAAACTTAACTTAAAATTGATTCAAAACTACTGTGGAGCCTTATGTTGACTCATTTCACTTAATCCGGATTATTTCGTCCGTTCCGAAGACGAATAAAAATCTCCTTAGGCAAATTAAACGCCTTAGTTGTACTTGAAAATAATTCCACAATGCTCTTTTCATTACATAACGTGTTGAGCGAGGTTAGGTTTTGTCCGTAGAAAGGTTAGATTTTAAAACATCCTTCTATTTTATAATCCTACACGCTTTAGGTTAGGTTAAGATTGAGAAAAAGGTTAGGTTTTGTACATCCTTCTAGGTTTATAATCCTCCACGTGTTCGGTTTGTAAGGTCTAGATTAAATGGGAGGCAGGATAAGCGAAAGTGCGATGTTGACAATTATAAATGCCTCAACCTTCACTTTGTTTCGCTAACGCCATATCTATAATAACACTGTATAAGACACAAAACAATATTGGGAATTTATCTTTTTTTATTTACCCTTACTACCATCCGAGGTAAAAGTTAAATATATTTAACTCTCGGATTTTCACAATCGATCGTCGGTTCGAGCCTTTGACTGCCGCAAACAGTTCACTCACAAAAATTTTGAGACTGCTGGGGGCAAGTCTGCCGAAGACAGGTGTCTCAACGAAAATGTCAAGTACGGCGAATCTGTTAGAGAAATTGCCAATACTTGATGGAAACTATTTCCGATGCTGTTAAAGAGAAAATGCATAAGTTAAATATACAATAATTCGAGAATTATTGCAATGAAATTAACTTACATCAATCTCTTGAACACATACACACGCATACAATTTGGTTTTCGCACACGCGTAGGGGTTATGATGCACTCCCCTATTGGGTTATTTAAATCTTTGGACAAATACATCCGATCAGTTGGAATTCACGTGGAGGAAAGAAAGAACACTTTTCCAAAAACCACGCTGTCCAATTAGTCTCTTTTGCCTTATTTTTCTTATTGTTTTATCCAAACTCCATTTATAGAAAAATAATGTAAAGCAATGTAAAATAAACCGATCAGCTGTGTGGCGTTGCCACTTAGTTCACTCTTTTTTCAGCTGGTTACCTAAATTTCGATTCTCACCACTTTAGTAAATATCGATAACAACAACAAAAATACTAAATAATCGAAATCAGTTGAATTTTAAAATAACTGAAATTCCTGTACATTACAAAATACATTGCCCACCCTGGCCAAGATGTAAAATACTCCATGTCTGCTGTCAGTAAAAGACAGGTAAAGTGCCTTTTAGAAGAGGAAGTGCTCACTTGGTTTATATAAATTCAGTTTGAATCCTATGTATATCTATAGCTCCATCTATCTGAATGCAATTTTAAGTAAATGAAATGTTAGATTTCGTTCGTGTCAGCTAATTTTTGGTTTGGTGATGACATCCTCTACACACATAAATCTTTCAAAAGTCAAGAGCAACAACAGTAAATATTTACGTATTGCACGCACGTGACACATCAATTCGCATTCATGTCCGACTGTCTGTCTTCCCCTGACTCTGTCACAGAATTTGTTTGATCTGCCCAGTTGCAGATGGTACAAAACTCCAATGCTCAATAGCCTGTGGAGTGGAGTAAGGAAAATTAAGTCTTCTCCTCTTCGAATTCCAGAAAGAAGTCTTTTTTATATTTCGTTTTCATGAGTTAGAAGCTCTTCATGAGCCATGTAACAGAAGCTTTTAGAACATGTTAATGTAAATACAGTGGTAGAAATTCCGATAATCTTAAACAAATAATATAAGAAATTTTAATATATACAAATCTAAGTTAACAATGACGTCTCCTCCAACATACTCCCCCATTGAAGGATGAAGTATGACTCCTTCAATGTACATAAACGTCATCTCTTAAAGGCAATGGAGCAAGTTTGCAGATTGGGCGACGAATAATTCCTTTCTTGGTGCGAACATCGGCTACTCTGACCCTTCCATCTGCACCAGGTATGGCTTCGACCACACGACCAGTAATCCAGCATTGCGGTGGAAGATTGTCTTCATGGATGAGAACTAATTGATCCTTTGCTATGTTGTTCTCGGGATGCAACCACTTAGAGCGTTCTTGTAATTGATGTACATAGTCGCGCTTCCAGAGTTCCCAGAAGCGTTGCTTGAGATAGGTCACCCTTTGCCAACGAGATAGATAAGATAGTTTTGAGTCATTTATTACCGGTTCAGGGATCGCTTGCAGTGAACATCCGATCAATAAGTGTGCTGGCGTCAGAGCCTCCCCGTCATTGGGATCATCGCTGTGAATGGATATTGGACGGGAATTCAATATCGCCTCCACTTCAATTGCAATCGATTGAAGCTCTTCATACGTCAAATGAGAAGAGGTCAAATTTTTGATGAGCAGAGTCTTCATTGACTTTACTGCGGCTTCCCATAAGCCTCCAAAATGGGGAGCACGCGGTGGAATGAAATTGAATTCAAAGCCGGCATTTCGGCTAAATTCCTCCAGATTTTTTGCATTGAGTTCTGAACAGAATTGCCGTTTGAAGCCTTCAAGTTGCGAACTTGCTCCGACAAAGTTGGTGGCATTGTCACAATAAATCCTTTTGGGTATGCCACGTCGTCCGATGAATCGCTTCAAACAGAGAATAAAATTATTAGCAGATAGCTCAGAGATTAGTTCTGTATGAATAGCTTTTGAAGAAAAGCAAACAAATATGGCCAAATATGTTTTGTAAGGAACTTTGCTTCGAATGCGGTACGACGTAAGAAATGGTCCACATAGATCTACTCCGCATATCAGAAACGGGCGTTCGGCCAGGAGACGGTCAGCTGGGAGGTTACCCATGATTTGTCGCATTAATACAGGTTTGTAATGATAGCAATGTGTGCAACTTCTAACAACCTTTCGGACCAGTTCGCGAGCATTTACAATCCATACTGTTAGGCGCAGAATCGCTATCAAAACCTTAGCTCCCGCGTGAAGGTTTCGCAAGTGAAGATCTTCAATATATTTATAAGTGAAATTATGAGTCTTTGGAAGCAATAACGGCATTTTAGCGTCCAATGGTATGTCAGCCATTGCAAGACGGCCTCCAACACGGATAAGTCGAATATTTTGAGAACCTATCTGTTCATTTGAGATGAATGGACTTAACCTTTGAAGCTCCGGCTTCAGACTTCGTCCTGCTTGTAAGTCCTTTAGTTCTTTCGCAAACACATCACTCTGAATGGAAGAGATTATATGATTAAAAGCCAATTTAAATTCTTCTACTGAAATGCTTCTTGTAGCATTTATCGTATTATTGCGGTTAATAGGAACTCGGTTGAAAACTCGTAAAACGTATGCTAAGACTCTCACAATCATACGAAACGATGATAGTCTACTAATGATCTGCTCAACTATGCTCTTTTCTTTATAACTAGTGCTACATTTCAATACAAGGGTGTTTCGCAATTCTAATTCTTTGGGCTCGAAATCTGTCTTTCTTTCAGATTTCGGCCAATGTAATGCATTAAGTGTTAAGAACCTTGGTCCATGAAACCAAATTGTCTGCATCAAATCGCGCGCTGCACAGCCACGTGAAACAATGTCGGCTGGATTATCCTTTCCAGGCACGTGACTCCAAATGATATCCTGCGATTGAGTTTGTATGGTTGATACGCGATTGGCAATAAAGCATTTTAGAGTTGATGGGTGCATTTTAATCCAATGGAGAACGACAGTTGAATCTGTCCAAAAATATGTTTTGCTGACAAGACAGTTTAATTTGTGTTTGATTTTAGTCCATGTTTGGCAGAGTAAAACGGAGGCACAAAGCTCTAAACGAGGTATGCTTTGCGATTGAGTGGGCGCAACTCTCGATCTCGAAATGATCAATGAAGTTACATATTTTCCGTTGTCCAAAACCCTTGCGTATATGCAACATCCATACGCTCGATTTGAGGCATCCGAAAATCCATGGATTTCACACTTATTTTTTGGTGATGTATTAACAAATCGATTTACTCGAACCATGTCAAGATTAGATAAATCAGCTTCAAGTTGTTGCCATCTAGTCCGTAAGATCTCTGGCAACGGGTCGTCCCAGTCCAAGCGCTCGATCCACAAGTCTTGGATCAAGATTTTGTAGCGTACTACGACTGGCGCTAATAATCCTAGCAGATCATAGAGCCTGGCCATGATCGATACTATTTTTCGTTTTGTTGGTATTGCAGTTAATGGAAGATCAAATCGAAATAATATAAGATCTTCAGTTGGCAGCCACGACATGCCAAGAGCCTTGGTGACATCACTATTGTCAATATTGAGATTATATTCATAATCTGTTGGTGCCCCACTAAAATTCCACTTTGTCAATTCTAAGCCTGCCTTTGAGAGCAATTTGGTAACTTCATTCGTTTTAGCATTGAGTTCTTCGATTGAGTCAGCTCCAGAAATTAGATCGTCGACGTACATATCCTCAGCTAATACAGCAGCTCCAAGTGGAAACAACTCCTTATACGTCTCTGATAAAAACTTTAAGGACCTGGTTGCGAGAAATGGAGCGCACGACATCCCATAGGTAACAGTATTCAATTGAAATAATTGAATAGGTTCTTGCGGTGACTTTCTCCACAAGATTTGTTGGAAACTTCTATCCTCAGGTGCGACGAGAAATTGTCTGTACATTTTTGTTATGTCAGCTGTAATAGCATGGCGATACAAACGAAACGAGAGTAATGTTAGGATTAGATCTTGTTGAATAGTAGGACCAACCATGAGAATATCATTTAATGATATATTTGATGATGATTTAGACGAAGCGTCAAATACTACGCGAAGTTTAGTTGATGAGCTCTGCGGTCTAAGTACACAATGGTGAGGAAGAATGTAATGATTTCCCGATTGCAAATTATCTAACGAAGCTACCTCCATGTGATTCAACTTAAGATATTCATATAAAAAATCGATGTACATTTCCTTTAATTGGTGTTGAGATGCAAGCCGTCTTTCGAGTTGAAGAAAACGTCTTTTTGCACAGGACAACGAGTCTCCAAGTTGTTCAGGAGATTCCTTGAAAGGCAACCGAACCTGTATGCGCCCTGAATCCAGGAATTGTGTGTGCACCTGAAAGTGAGTTTCACATGCTTGTTCTTCTGAGGTTAACGAAATATCTTTATTTTGAATTCCATGTATTTCATCCATTTTCCAAAACCTTTCTAATAATATGTTAAGGTCCTGCCGTTGCGTTAAATTACAAGTGTATTGTTGAGTTGATTGAGGTTCAGCAATCTTACCCCCGACGATCCATCCTAATGCAGTTTCCACTAGATGAGGAAGACCAATTCCTAAACTAATTTTACCAGTTTTAAGTAGATCAAAAAACTCCTTTACGCTAAGCAATAGATCTATTTTTCCGGGCGTATAAAAGAATGGGTCGGCTAACTCAATTTCTTTGGGAATGGCCCAATTTGACACATCTAGTCTCTTTTCAGGCTGAGGTAGAGATATAGATTTAGTCACGATAAACTCCATATTCCATTCATCTGGAGATATTCTTGAAAAATTTTGAAGGAAAGACGAAAAAATCTTAGGCTAAGTTAAATGGATTGACCTGGTTTGGTTTTGGGCAAAAAATTTTTAATTATTTTTAATTTTTTTTTTTGTCGTGTGGTTCCTCTTCCCGGTTCGCGGTTAGTTTTTTATAAAAAAAGTTAGTATAGTAGAAAAGGGTCGAAAAAGAAGGGTAATTTATGGTTTTTTGAACCCGATCAAATACTTGTTTGGATTTAAAATCAATTTTTGACATATAAATATGAATAAGACCTGCGTTTAATACATAATTTTTCATGCTAGCAATGTTAAGTAAACTTAAAAAATATGTTCTATGAAAATAAGAACTTACTTGTCATATCTTGCAGACTAGATGGCAAAAATAAGTGTGAAATCCATGAAAATATGTAACTTTATTTACAGGATATCATTTGGAATCACGCACTTTGATGCAGACAATTTGATTTCATGGACCAAAGTTCGTAGCACTTGAAGCATTGCATTAGCCGAAAGAAGAACTGCGAAACATGCTAGTTATAAACCAGAGGGCCGGGGCTATCTTCGACCGCGTCAAAGTTTGTATACCCTTGCAACTTTTTTGGCAACTCTATCCTTACCTATTAGCCATCAATGTGGAAGAACGTTTTATCTAAAAAGGCTTATGTTTGCGAAAGAATGGCCTACAATCATAGGAAATAACGAAGATATTGATCAAAGTCACTGTTTTTCACCGATCGTTCCTATGGGAGCTATATGATATAGTCACCCGATCTTTATCAAATTTGGCACAGTCATTAACAGATATATTAAACTAACAAATTTTTAATTTGAAAGCAATCGCGTTAAAAGTAACGAAGTTATTTACAAAAGTCACTGTTTTCGACCGAACTTTCGTATGGGAGCTATATGATATAGTCATCCGATCTTTATCAAATTTGGCACAGTCATTAACAGATATATTAAACTAACAAATGTTTAATTTGAAAGCAATCGCGTTAAGAGTAACGAAGTTATTTACAAAAGTCACTGTTTTCGACCGATCGTTCCTATGGGAGCTATATGATATAGTCACCCGATCTTGCTCAAATTTGGCACAGTAGTTTATAGGCGTAATAAACTCTCTTTTAATATATCTGTTAATGACTGTGCCAAATTTGCTCAAGATCGGGTGACAATATCATATAGCTCCCATAGGAACAATCGGTGAAAAACAGTGACTTTGATCAATATCTTCGTTATTTCCTAATTATATCGTCCATATACACCACTGCATCTCCATTCTTTACTGATTCTCTCATTACTGCCATTATAAATCTGGTAAAAACTGCTGGAGAGTTGGAAATTCCGAATAGTACGTACAGGAATTCATACTGACCATTCTGAGTTACGAATGCAGTGTTCTTCTGAGATTTTTCCTCAACAGGAACATGGAAAAACCAGTTTGTTAGATCTAAAGTAGTGTAAATTAACGCACTTTGAAGTTTTTCTAATACGGTGTCCATCTGTGGCATAGGAAAATTATCTCGGACCACTTTCTCATTTAGCTTTCTGTAATCGCAGCACAGACGCTTTTTCCCATTCTTCTTTGTTACAAGTACAACAGGCGAAGCATATTCGGAAAAACTTGGCCTTATTATCTTCTCCTTTAACCATTCTTGTACTATACTATCAACGATTTTCTGATCAGACTCTGCTAGACGCCTTGGATGCTGATAAACTGGCAACTCATCCGTTAGTACAATCTTCATTTCTATAGGAGTGTTTGTATTTCTAATAGGTTTGTAACTATTAATCAACTTCTTGACTTCACTACCGATTTCTGCACTGATATGTGACAATTCACTCTTGATTTCCAATTTATTCCGTTCTGCACTGTGCATACACATACTTTCAAATTCCTCAAACAACTCAGCACAAGATTTATTCGCGTTACACAGTGATTCTTTTCTGTTGATGCTCACAAACTTTGTACCTTTCTTGGTAACAACCAAATCGACGTGATCTAATATGGTTCTACCCAAAATTGCCTCATATGCCATGTCTTCATCAGGAACGATATGAAACTCGACTTCCATCTCAATGCCATCTATCTTGACAGTTATGCTAAAACTACCGAAGGTCATCACATGACTTCCACCAATGCCTGTAAGAGTCTTCGAATATCCAGTTAGTGACTTAATTCCGAGTTTAACAAACACGCTTTTACGTATGAGACTCAAATTTGCTCCTGTATCAATTAGACCGTTGAACTTAATCGATTTATAAGTTACTTCTTTCAACTCCAAACCCGAATCAGTAAATTTACCTGATGCTTTTATTAATTTATCATCTACAACATTGGTGCTTTCAACTTTGGTGATATCTTTATCTTTACATTCAAACGAACGATGGCCTGTTTTGCCACATTTAAAACAAGTAAACGTTTTCTTGTTACAGTCTCTCATCATGTGTGAAGGATCACCACACTTAAAACATTTGCGATCATCTTTTGTTGTCGAATTTTTCTCTCTATTATCTCTACCTTGCTTGTGAACAGATGACTCGAATGTTGTTTTCTTTGACGACTTTCTAGGATCATAGGATTTTAAGTAGGTCTCTATTTGAACTTTTAACGCATCCACTGTTCTCGCCTGATACAATAATGCCTTATTTGCTCTCATGTCTGGTATACCTTCTACGAAATACTCGATTAAACTTTCGTCATCCAAATCGATTGGCTTTGCGATTTCCATTAACGAATACAAAAACTCATACAAGTTCTCACCTCTCTTTAACTGTCGATTGCTCAGTCTTCTATGAACTTCTGCTGATGAAACCTTTACTCTAAATTCGTTTTCCAAAGCTACCAACTACAAATATCTCTCTTACTACGTATAAACGATAATGCAGCTCCCTTTAACAATTGTTTTGCATACACAAAAAGCTGTAACTGACTCCACTGTACGGTTAAAGCGCATTCTTCTAGCTCCCTAATCCATTGTACAACATCAATCGAACCTAACCCGCGGAACTCTGAAACGCTTCCCTCCACATCTTTTAGTGTGAACCATGACCTTTGCCCATCTGTGTTCGGGACTTCTCGAATTGTTCTAGCCGAGGCGAAATCTGCCTCCTGCCCGTCATTCTCAATTTCTATTAGATCGTAGTGAGCGAGTAGACGCGTTTGCAGCTCTGCTTTAAGGCCTGTAGTCTCTAGCCCTAACTCTCTCAATTTAGTGCGCAACTCCTCAATACGCAACGTTAGAATCTCACCTCGATCCATTTCACTCAATTACAGTTATATTGCTTAACAAGATTGGTATAGTAATATATAGGTAGTATTAATCAATCAAATTTGTTACGACTTAACAAGATTTACACACTATGTTAATGTAGGTCAAATTGTGTTAGGTTATGGTTTAATTCAGACGATTCTTAGAAATGTGCTCTCTGCAGCTCGCATCAATTTCGTCGATATTTTTGCCATCAACTTCGTGCCCTCTGTCTGCTCTCTCCGTCTGTCTGCTTCCACAGTGACCACTAATTTTCATCAACTTCGTGTCTGCTGTCTGCTATCTCCGTCTGTCTGCTTCCACAGTGAACACTGGTTATCATCAACTTCGTGTCCGCTGTCTGCTCTCTCCGTCTGTCTGCTTCCACAGTGAACACTGGTTATCATCAACTTCGTGTCCGCTGTCTGCTATCTCCGTCTGTCTGCTTCCACAGTGAACACTAATTTTCATCAATTTCGTGTCCGCTGTCTGCTTTCTCTTTTCCTCTCGAGTCACCACCCTTCTCGAGCTGCTCTCAACTTCAGCCGCCGACTTTTGCCGAAACGGCGCCAAAATTCTGGGTGACGCTCTTCTTGCGTCGTCCGACCGCTCACCGTCTCACCGTCCACTCGTCGCCTCTCGCACAGTCACGCCAACTTCCAATAGTTTTTGAACTTGTAGTGGTTGCGTCTTTTGAAATTCGTTCGCCAACAACCTTGACTTTGTATATATATTACACGTTAATGCATGCAATTTTAACAATTTTCTGTTCATTTGCGAACTTCACACACACACGATTTTCACTAATTGTCTTGGGCCAGAAAACTCGGTTGAGCCCCCAGTTTGTAGAATTGGAATATTCCTGGTTATTTAATTCAATATTATTTAAGGATGTGATTTCCTTATTTAAACTTTTTTATTATTTATTAACAATGTTTCTTTGTGTTAAGAATTATTAATTATTATAATGGCCTTAGCGACAAATTTGGGTGTGCGATGTGATCGAGGCGAGAGTACGATTGCGAGTGCTTTCCGATCGACGCTTCTGCTTTATTTTCATGAGTGAGTCGACCAGATAGGTACGGCCGCTGCGTGTCGTTCTGTCTCGCTCACTCGGTACCAAACGCTTGCCATGATTATGCCTGCCTGACACTTCATTTCCTACATTTATGTTAATATTTTATTTTGAATACACATCCAGGTAGACCATCTAGCACCGGAGAACAAACAGGTTTAACTAGTTTGAGTTCGCTAAGAAAAGAATTTTCTTCAATAACTGGATTAAAAATACAATTAGCCTTTTTTAAATGATAATAAACTTGCTCGATATTCCGCTTAAGAATAAGTTGTTTTGAAAAAACTAGCAAATATATCGCCAATTGCCTGACCATAACTAGCTTTTTTATTTTGAAAGGTCACCTGTCAGGTTAACAGGCATAAGGAAGCTTCTCCGACCCCACAAAGTATATATATTCTTGATAAGGATCAACAGGCGAGTCGATCTAGCCATGTCCGTCTATCCGTCCATCCGTCCGTCCGTCTGGTCGTATGAACCAGCAGATCACACTATTGAAGCTAGAGCCAACAAATTTGGTATATAGACTCGTGTAGTATGTAAAATAATCAAGTTTATTTCAAATTTTTGCCACGCCCCTTTCCGCCCCAGCAATTTAATAAAACCGTTTACCTCAAAAACTATTATAGCTAGAGACACTATATTTGGTATGTAACTTTTCTTAGTAAATGCGCACGTTATGTATGTGTAAAGATTCTGCCATGACCCTTTCCACCACCGTTATTTGAAGAAACTCGATTATCTCTCGTATTTTTCTACCTTATGCAATAAAATTTGGCACACTTAAATTTGATACTTCTTTGATACTACTAATCAAAATCGGACAAAAAATAGTCGAGTTATGCATATAAACGTTTTTCCATTAGGCCGGAGGTGGCCGTTGGCTGGTGGAGGCGCTAGGGTGCTCGTATGCCTGACTGAGCGAGATACTAATATATGCTTGTAAAAAGCATGTGTAAATGCATTTGTTTAATAAAATTGAAATATTTGCTTCACTGGCATGTGGTATACCTATATCGGCGAGACGACTTACTTACTTCATTTATATTATCGAGTCTTCACATTTTTCAAATTTAATAACTCTCGAGAAAACCAGAGAGGTTTGTTAAGCCGCTCCTGGCTACCAAGAGGCACACAAATATCAAAGAGCGAATTCAGAGTATTACAAAAGAAGCGAACAGCTGAGTTCAAATCTCTACAATTGTACAGATAAGACCAGTCGGTAGTATTAATGAATGTAAGTAATAACGTTGGACAAGTCACTCACTATAGCAGTCAACTTCTTCACGGTGACCTCGATACTATTTGAACTATCGGCAGTTTTCATTGGAATGGGTAATTTCCCGGACAAATGTGACACTACAATTTGCACCGTTTTTAAAAGATAATTTCCAGGTTTCACAAACCGCATTCCCCACCGCCTTTTAAACGATATCAATTTATGCAAATTTGGAGCAGACGTTGCATGAGACCGGTCGGGGACGAAAAGAGACGCTGGCGGCTCTACAGATAGAGACACACCCCAAGGACTGGTCCTTTTACTGGTCTTGCACTAATATTACACAATTACTCAATTGAAAGAAATGAACTAAGAGATAGAAAAAAAGGGATGTTAGTATCGCACGAATAGGGAAGCTACTAAGATGTTATTGTAGCTTCGCGTCTTAACCCCACCCAACCAATGATTTTCCCATCGCAAGATTCGGGAAAATCCCAATATAATCAGCTCACCTCTCACATTTCGCCACAAGGAAGATTACGCACTCTTTACTCAAACATTATAAACGATATTTATTCACGAGGGTTACGGAATACTAAAATACTTCGATAAGTCGGAAACATAATCCGATCTAACTAAACTAAAATGATGATTATTATAATAAACGATACTCAAATTAAATATTTGGATCATTTCAGGCATCCAAAAGCCAAATTGGGAATAATATGTTTTGTTTTGTTGAATCTTAATTGTAAGGTGGATATATATAAAATTATAGATATTCAAAATAAAAATGACAATTGAAATTTGTAAATATTAAATTTTAATTATGAGTTCAAATATAAATGGCGACTCTGCTCACACAGTCAAAGGCGATTATCGATAGCGATTTAAGTTTAACACAAGGATTGACAATTTCCTTTTCTTTTCAATACCTCCAATACTTATCTTTACTGTACTCGAGATGGTTTTTCTTATTTGCAGATTAATTGACAATGAACTCTCTTTCTTTTTGCATAAAAAAAACAGGAAAATACCAGATCGATCATGATTTATGGTTTAGAACTTAGGACTTACCCATCCGTCCGGTCCGTCGAAAGCCTTCGTCGTCCGCTGGATGATGCTTAGGAATAAAATATTAGGTTAAATCAAGCGACTGGCATTCCTATGCAACAAATTCGGTCCACGGGACTCTCAATCCGCAACGAAAAAACTTTCTCTGTCCGTATCCGATTCGGGCGGCTATTCCAAGCTAGTCAACTTCCTCTAAAAGTCTCTGTGCCCTTCACGGTGTGCAGCTTTTGAGCGGTGTCTCAACAGAAAAATATCTTTTGCAAATTTACAGAATTCCAATTGTGATTCCTTTTTCCAGGTTTCCAAAATACAAATCAATTATGGCTAATTTTCAAACGAACTTGTTAGAAATTTGCAATGATTCAAATATCCACAAAAACTCTATAATAATGGTTGTCCTTGATGCTCCAAATTATTATAAAGTTAATCATTAGGCTTGATGGCCGAGAATATTTCAGATTTAAATTTATATATTTTTTTCTTGAGGAGCGGCGTGGTTAAGGCGTCTAGCCAGGGCGGAAGTTCGTCAGAAAAGAGTGTGACCAATGCATGCGATCGCGCATGATACCACTTCGCTAGAGTTGCACTATTAGAACTATTTAAACTTCTAAGCTCTAAGCTGATCATTTTTATCGACGCACTTACCCAACCCTTACTGAAATTCAAATTAACGCCTTAAGTTTCAAAAATAAAACTAACGGCAGAAACTGGGCACTACATATTTTGAATTCAACAGATGAAGATAGTGTTTTAGTTTTCGGTGCTGAAATCCTCTTCATTTTTGGTCCTTCGCGAAAAAAAGGAACTCTCTAGTTTTCCCCACCAGTGGTAAGAGACTCAGAGATTGAATCCTTGAAGTCTGAATTCTTATGCAAGTGTAAATGCTAAGATCAGCTAAGGTAGCAAAATAAAATAACTCTTGTTTTCCCCCACCATTGGTAAGAGACAGAGTATAATATTAAAGCAAAATATTGCTTAATAAAAAAAAAAAGTGCGTGCGTCGAATTAATAGAGCAGTTTGGCTAGTCGAGCAACTGCAATAATTTCGGCGACGGCAAAAAAAAAAAAAAAAAAGTACGTGCGACCGAGTATATAAAGGCAGTTTGGCTACTCGAGCAACTGCAAAATTTTGGCGGCGGTAAAAAAAAAGAACCCATTGGCAGACAAGCAGCAGCGAACAGGATCATCAGATAAGATATAAATTAAAATAGTCATAAGTACTTACATCAACCTACATATTTTATTATTATCATTATATAATTGTTTCGATATCCAAATGTACGCATAAGTTAAAATGTTCACAAATAAGGCTGCGAAAGTGTTACAGAAGCAGGCAGGGTTACATACCAGGTTAAGGCAGTTAGAAGCACTAGATCCTAGAAGCATAACTAGCAAAGTTGTAGAGGAAGTAAAAGAGATAATGAAACAATGGATACTTAATCACGAAAAATTGATCCACTCTGCTCCAAATTTCGTTCATGATTATTTCACAAATAAAATAAATGAAGAAGCATTAACAATAGTTGCCAAAAGTATAGCCACAGGAGAGCCAGAAAAACCAAGCACTAGTAAGTTTGTGTGCGTTGAAGCAGAGGCAAACATGTCAGAGATAGTTGATGATAGCAAAGGGGAGTCGCGCGGGGATGCGACCTCTAGTAATGAGAACGCTAATGTTAACCAGGAGATATTTTTGGATAGAGCCCAACAGCTCCAGGAATATCTGGAGAGAGTAGTCAAACATTTACGCACTATAGATTTTCAACATGCATAGTATATGTTAATAAAATCAATTATTTATGGAAAAAAGTTCAGGCATGCCAGGTACTGACAAATAATGCAAGATTTAAGAATACTATGGATGATTTAGAATTCGATGTCCGGAATTCGCTATCAGTGTTAGAAATGAAACTCAACAATAGGGAAAATTGTAAGAGTGAGAATGTAACCGTGAGAGGCGAACTACCGGTGTTGCCAAAGATTCAGGTACCCACATTTTCTGGAGTGGGACCTGTTGGTGGAGTTATTTACGGAATTAATTTATTTAATTAAATTATTTTATGTATAAATAATTAGATATCGAGGAACGAAAAGACACCTTTTGGGTTCTGCCAATAAGATACGACTTTAACCAACCCAATAGTTTTGGTGAAAAACCCATGATGTTAAGTTTCGCGAGAAGCAAAGAATGATCAACCGTATCAAAAGCCTTACTGAAGTCAGTATAAATAACATCAGTTTACGGAAGCCATGGTGTACAAGGGTAGTCAATTCTAAAAGGTTGGTAAGCGACGAACGACCTTTCATGAAGCCATGCTGACAAGGAGAAATAGTGGATCTGGATAGATGTTGAAGGGAAGACGTAATAATTTTCTCAAACAGTTTAGGTATTGCCGAAAGTTTGGCTATGCCACGGTAGTTAGAAACATCCGATTTGCTACCCTTTTTAAAAAGCGGAATAATAAAAGACTCCTTCCAAATATCAGGAAAGCTACAAGTCTCACTCGATATAAAGAATAACCGAGCTAAAGGCTTAGATAGGGAAATCGAACACATTTTAAGGATGCAACTAGGTATATTATCAGGCCCAGGAACGAAGGAAGACTTCATAGATGACAAGCTAGAGATAATACAGTCTTCAGTAATACTGGGAAAAAACACACAATTTAAATGTGGGATTGAAAAGGGATAGGGTGTGGAATCCGAAAACAGTAGTAGAAAATGTCGACTGAAAAAATTTAGCAAACAGATCTGCAATATCTGAATCATTATTAGCAGTCTGGTCGTTAAGTCTGAAGGTGGAAGGTAGTACCACTAACCATAGAACACATAGATGGGACAAACTCATGTTTTTTTGATTGCAAACGCTAGCCTAATCATGGAACCCCAGAGAACTTCGGGAAAACTCGAACGCTCGTACTCTCAATGAGAGCGTAAAATGGGGAGAGGGCCAAGCAGCTACGAAAATAATTTAGTGTAGCACAGACTACAGAACGACGAGGGCAGGCCTATGTCGCTTGTGATTTCGTTCTGTCAATGTATGTGTACACTCGTCGGTACATGCTCAGGCTTCGTAGTGTGTGTGTGACGTGAAGTTGTACAACATCGCATTTCAATAGCTCGCTCGACCAAAATTTTTTAATTTTCGACAAAACAGCGACAATGCGAATAGGTTATGCCCCTGTCGAAAGAATATCAAGAAATATTGGCCTCAGCTTCGTATGTATCCGGTGGCTGTGCCGATAAAGTGCTCGCTTGGCGATCGGAATGTCCCTGGTTCGAATCCCAACTCGTACTCGTTAAAAGGTTTTCCTTTGCCTATTTTTTTATTTATATAAAAATAAAAAAAATAAAAATAAACAAAAGGGAAAAAAACAAAATAGAAATAAACTCGATTATCATTGACGAAGGTTTTTTTTGTCTTTTTTTTTCTATTTTGTTTCTTTTTGGTTTGTTTTTTTTTTTTAATATTTTTATATAAATAAAAAAATAGGCAAAGAAAAACCTTTTTAACGAGTACGAGTTGGGATTCGAACCAGGGACATTCCGATCGCCAAGCGAGCACTTTTATCGGCACAGCCACCGGGATACATACGAAGCTGAGGCCAATATTTCTTGATATTCTTTCGACAGGGCATAACCTATTCGCATTGTCGCTGTTTTGTCGAAAATTAAAAATTTTGGTCGAGCGAGCTATTGAAATGCGATGTTGTACAACTTCACGTCACACACACACTACGAAGCCTGAGCGATGTGCCGACGAGTGTACACATACATTGACAGAACGAAATCACAAGCGACATAGGCCTGCCCTCGTCGTTCTGTAGTCTGTGCTACACTAAATTATTTTCGTAGCTGCTTGGCCCTCTCCCCATTTCACGCTCTCATTGAGAGTACGAGCGTTCGGGTTTTCCCGAAGTTCTCTGGGGTTCCATGACTAGGCTAGCGTTTGCAATCAAAAACATGAGTTTGTCCCATCTATGTGTTCTATGGTTAGTGGTAGTACATTAGAGTGTCTTTTGGAATTGACAAAGTTGTAAAATATTTTGTGGTTCTTATAAAATTCAACCTTGTAGCGAACGAGATAATTGTTGTAGCATTGAGTATTTAAAAGACATAATTGAGATTTGGCTATACAATAATTTGCATACTCAAGTCGCGAACCAGTTTTTTTAAATCTTTTAAAATATCTCGATTTAATGTTACGAAGATTAGAAAGCCTACGTGTGAACCAGACTGGCGAGCTGGAGACGGTAGAGACATTCACATAAGGAACGCATTTATCAATTAGAGAATTAAGAGCAGAGTAGAAAAATAGATGTGAAGCCGCGAAATCCACGGGATAAACTTCTTAATGTTGAGGCAGTTGTGTTGCCAAATTTAATGAAAGCTCTTCCGTTATAGCAAACGTGGATATGTCAAAATGGCAATCCTACGTACTCGGTGACCCCACCTTCAATAAACCTGGTAGGGTTGACATGATAATAGGGGTAGACGGGTGGTAAAGGGGGAGATATAAAGATAAATGGCCTACTAGGTCAAAATACTAAATTTGGTTGGATCGTCTCGGGATGCACCAAATCAAAAATGAATAAATCTGTAGTGGCACTAACAATGTATGTTACAGGTCTTAAAAAGCGTTTGGAGAAGAAAAAAGGTAAATGTGAAAATAAATACAACACAAGTCCAAACAAACTCAACTACAAAACAAAACAAGAAATAACCTTTCGGGCCCCAGGACCTCACCTTAGAGGTAAGATAAAAAGCTGAGGTAAAAGAAATAAGTTTATGGCACCCGCCAGGACCTCAGTTCGAAGGTAAAGTAAAATCTAGGGAAGAAAAAGTATATATCCCAGAGCCAGTACAAAATGAAAATATTTAGATGGCAAACGTTAAATTAAATAATAATAATCTAAAAAGTAGTTTCAACATAGATTCCGGTAACATATTGTCCGAGTCTATAGTACAAAAAAAGGTAGATATTGAAAAATTTTCTAAAAGGGACAACGTTTAATCCGAATAACCACTCAATATTCAAATACCAGCCACATTGGTTTGAGCCGAGAGGTAAAAGTAGTTGTTCTTTAAAGTCTCTACCATATAAAAAGGCTAGAAGTCAACACAGTAATACATATCAGGAGTGGGCAGATATCCCGAAACAAAAATTGTTAGGCATCGGGCGATATTAGTAAACCAATTACATAAACCATACAAAATAATAGGAAGTCAGTTTATAAGAAAGATAACATGGATTTGCTAGGGTTAACTTCTCTCATGTAGCTCGTCATGCTTCTTTAACAACAGTTATCTTACTAATAATAATATTAATAATATTAATTTGTTTAAGACAACTTAATAAAAATATAATCCAAAACGTCACATTTTTCGGCTCTTTGCAGAAGTTTAAGAAACATCGTGTTCATCTGAAGTGGCTTCACCAAATCAGATGCACTAAAGAAAATATACTACAACTGTAATTTTGTCACAAACAACTAATCTGCATGTGCATGAAACCGGTCAAAGACTGTGTGACTCGTTCATAAGCGATAAGCTTCTGCGATCGCAGTTTGTTAAAACCTGCCCTTAAAGTGTCAAAACCACCCGGCAAGCATCACATCCACTACATTTAGCAATAGACTCCTTGATTCTACATGTGTAACCTGCACACTTGACTACATTAACACAACCAAAAGAGAATTCGAAGAGGAGAAGACTCATTTTTCGTTACTCCACTCCACATGCTATTGATCATTGGAGTTTTGTACCATCTGCAACTGGGCGGATCAAACAAAATAACTTTTGGAGCAGATTTTATAAGAATTTAAATTTATTTTAAAAATATCAAAAAAGCTAACTAAGGCTATGCCGAAGTTTATATACCCATGCAGTCATTTAATATTTCTACATGTTCAAAATTTGGTTTTTTTTTGGCAAGTCAATTCATTACACAATACACAAACAAACCATTACAATTTTTCTTTTTCTTCGCTCATTCGGAAGACAAAGCACGTCACGCAAACATATACAGTTTATGAAGCGTTGCGTCTGTGTTTGTATGCATGAGCTCTGTTGTTCAGCGCTACCGCAAGAGCTGGAAGCAGAGTTGATTTATATTGACTGTGTTCTATTTTTTTGATCTGATTGAAATTTTGAGATCTGATATTTTATATACAAAACTATCATATTAGTAAATTTTTATAGAGATACTCCAATTTCTTCATCTATGTATGTAGTTTCTTCTAGAACTATATGATATAGTCGTCCGATTTTGACAATTTTCATACTTTATCTGCTGCGGGCTATAAGTAGCTCAAATATCAAATTTCATCCCGATAGCTCTTAAGACGTACGGACGGAAAGACGGACATGGCCATAGCGACTCAGCTTCTCATGCTGATCAATAATATATATACTTTATATGTTCTAAAACGTCTCGTTTTGTGCGTTACAAACTCCTGACCAATTTTATAATACCCCCTGCAAGGGTATAATAAATCAAATTTTAAAGGTAATGAAATATATGTGTGACATTTCTGACTTGTGTCAAGTAATGAGCAGATTAAGCAAGAATACACTAATGATAAACACAATAACAACCAGAGGGCCGGGGCTAACTTCGATCGCGTCAAAGTTTGTATACCCTTGCAACTTTTTTGGTAACTCTTTCCTTACCTATTAGCCATCAATGTGGAAGAACGTTTTATCTAAAAAGGCTTATGTTTGCGAAAGAATGGCCTACAATCATAGGAAATAACGAGTATATTGATCAAAGTCACTGTTTTCCACCGATCGTTCCTATGGGAGCCATATGATATAGTCACCCGATCTTTATCAAATTCGACACAGTCATTAACAGATATATTAAATTAAGAAATGTTTAATTTGAAAACAATCTCTAATATTAAGTTTCACGATAATAACATAGAAAATAACAAAGTTATTGAGAAAAGTTCGTGACTTTGGGGTTTGTATGGGAGCTATATGATATAGTGGTCTGATCCGGCTGAATCCGAGATATACAACCCCTGCAGTATATACAAGCCTGTAGCTCTTACGGTCTAGGAGGAGTTTGCGTTGATCCAGACGGACGGACGGACGGACATGGCTAGTTGAACTCGTCTCGTCGTGCTGATCAAGAATATATATACTTTGTATGGTCGGAGATGCTTCGTTCTATGCGTTGCACACTTCTGACCAAAATTAATATACCCTTTTGCAAGGGTATAAAAATATCACTGGGTCTCGGGTGGGCAAAAGAAGAGAGCGCAAATCAAACAAGAATAAAAAACAGCGAGAGAGCGCATCACACTGAACACATGCAACAACAATTTGTACGCAAGAGCGCGAGAGTTGGATACAACGGTAAAACGAAAGACACAAAAAAGCAAAAGAGATAAGCAATACAACAACATCGCTAATACAAACTTTGTGGTAAGTTTTAATTTAAATTGAAATTGCTCAAGATTTTATTTAGAGCAAAAGAAATCAACAAAATAACAACACTAAAACAACTTTTGTTGTAAGTTTAATTTATGTTAAAATTTTATGTTATTTAATTGTGACGAGTCACAATACTTGGCAGCGTCTGACACCCCATTACCGTTCCCCTTCTGATGTATATATTTAAGTAAACTACGCCTATGCAGGGCCCCTCTGTTGGTTATCTTTCGTTACGCCCATGGAGGGCACATTTAAATGTTCCAACATGGAATTAACTGTAGTTCTTTTCGACAGACGATGCTCATGATCTAAATCTATCTCTTTCTGACTAACGACTTGGCGTGGCAGCGGCGTCACGCGTCGCGTAGTGGGCGATCTCTCAGCATCGGTCGCTGCGCCTCGAGCCGACGCCAAATGGAAAAGCAAAGAAATCGAAAGTGAAAGAGAGGGACGGAGATTGTAACGCGTGCCAAAGCACAAGACGCATCGTATGTTTTCACCGTTAGGACATAAGTAGGCAGAGCAAGGGTGGGTTTGTACAAAGAGCTAGAATTAGGGAGAAAATCACTTCGCCAGTAACCACGAGAGTGCAAAGTTGAACAAGTGAAGCCAATAGCAGGAGAAAAGAAACATAGTGTCCTAAAAAAATCATGAAGTGAAATACCAGGATAAGCAGGTGTGCCCATGTCCTAAGATCCCCTTTTTTTTTTGCTTGGCCACTTAACTATTTGATTGGAGCCGAAGTATCAGCGGACTTCGGCAGGATGAGGCTCAGTCACTCAAGGTGAAGAGGCAACGGATCTTGGCCAAGCGGGCTTCGCTTGGCAGACGAGATCAGTCGTTGCAGTTCCCCTTCACCATCCCTTTCTAATAACCCCACTAACATTTCCTTTCACGCTTACCTTTTCCAGTCCAAGAGGCAACGGATATTGTCCAAGCGGGTTTCGCTTGGCAGACAAGATCAGTCGTTGCTACTCCTCTTGGACTCTCCTCATACCCCTTTCCCTTCCCTTTCCACCCCTTCATGTGGTCTCAGCCTCATATCCTAATACTTATCAAGGTCTCCAGATCAAATAAATGTTCTGTAGACGGGACTCTGGGACTGAGAACTGTACCCCAGCCAGAGCTTCCTTACAAATGGCGCCCGAGCAGGGACCTTGATGAGTATTATGAGGGAAATGTTAAATCTATATCTGTATCTATATTACATATATAAAATTGTAAACCAATTTTGCCCATTTTTTTTTTTGTAAATGTTCGTTGTGGCCCAAAGAAGGTTTTTTTTTCCAAAATAAAGTTATTTTCAGTTTTCAGTTTAACCAATTAACTAAAGGCGTTTTAAAATGAATGAATAAAATGAATTCAAATAACGAACCTGTGTTGTACAACGTATACCAGTGGTGCTGCCATACATTATCTATATATATAAAATTGTAAGCCGTTTTCTATACCCTTGCAAAAAGAATATATATTAATTTTGGTCAGAAGTGTGAAAGTATATATATTCTTGATCAGCACGACGAGACGAGTTCAAAGAGCCATGTCCATCCGTCCGTCCGTCTGGATCAACGCAAACTTCTCCTAGACCGTAAGAGCTACAGAGCTGAAATTTTGCACCTAGGCAGGTATATACTGCAGGCGTTGTATATCTCGGACTCAGCCGTATCGGACCACTATATCATATAGCTCCCATACAAACCCCAAAGTCACGAACAGTGACTTTTCTCAATAATCTCGTTATTTTCTGCGCTATTATCGTGAAACTTAATACTAGAGAGTTTATTACTACTGTGCCAAATTTGATTAAGATCGGTTGACTATATCATATAGCTCCCATAGGAACGATCGGTCGAAAACAGTGACTTTTGTAAATAACTTGGTTACTTTTAACGCGATTGCTTTCAAATTAAACATTTGTTAGTTTAATATATCTATTAATGACTGTGAGAAATTTGATAAAGATCGTGTGACTATATCATATAGCTCCCATAGGAACGATCGGTGGAAAACAGTGACTTTGATCAATATCTTCGTTATTTCCTATGATTGTAGGCCATTCTTTCGCAAACATAAGCCTTTTTAGATAAAACGTTCTTCCACATTGATGGCTAATAGTTAAGGAAAGAGTTACCAAAAAAGTTGCAAGGGTATACAAACTTTGACGCGGTCGAATTTAGCCCCGGCCCTCTGGTTTTTTTTTTAATAAGTCAATAAGGCATCAAGCAATTTCGCCCATTTTGTTTTTAAATATTTGTTATGGCCCAAGGAAGGTTTCTTTTTCCAAAAGAAAGCTAATTTTTGAATTTAACCAATTAACTTTAAGGCGTTTTAAAACGAATAAATAAAAAGAATTCATTTCAGTACAATATAATGAATGGTGGAATAAATATAAAGATTTCATGACTGAAGATATTTTGATTCGACTTCGTTCGATCGATTCAGAATAGGATTATACATTAGAAATGTACAAGACTTTGATATTAATTGAAGATATTTGCCTCATGATTGCATAAAGCATTACAGCATTTAGGCATGATCGCACCTAATCGTCCAATGCAAGATTTATTTGAACGGGAATTGCAACGCGAACAACATTTCCAATGTGATGAATTGCGTGCGTTTGTGCAAACACACATTCCACAATTGAATGTTCAACAAAAAAATGCATACGACAGAATTATGCAAGCTGTCATAAACAACAATCATGGTTTATATTTTTTGGACGCTCCTGGTGGCACTGGAAAGACATTTCTCCATATCATTAATCTTAGCAACAATTAGATCCGAACGCAAAATTGCATTGGCACTTGCTTCTTCTGGAATTGCAGCAACATTATTGGATGGGGGTCGAACTGCACATTCCGCTTTAAAACTGCCATTAAACATGCTAACAGTCTTGCAACAAGCAGCAGTTATTTTATGGGATGAATGTCCGATGACCCATAAAAAATCTTTGCAAGCATTGAATTAAACATTACAGGATCTACGGGGCAATCAAGAATTATTTGGAGGTGCATTAATATTGCTATCTGGTGATTTTCGACAAACGCTGCCCGTCATTTTCAGATCAACTCCAGCTGATGAAATTAATGCATGTTTAAAAAGTTCATTTCTTTGGAGAAATGTTTAAAAGTTATCGCTTAACATAAATATGCGTGTGCGTCTTGAAAATAATCCAACTTCTTCAGATTCTTCAGATTGGCGATGGCGAAGTTGAACGGGATTTAAATGGCTTTATCACGTTACCAAACAACTTTTGCATAATGTTGCCATCAAAAAGAAGATCTAATTGATCACGTGTTTCCAAACATAGTTCAAAACTTTACAAATCAGGATTGGCTTAGGGAACGCGCAATTTTAGCACCAACGAACTCAAATGTGAATAAAATAAATGACCAAATTCAACAGAAATTACATACAAGTCAACAGAAGAAGACGCAGTAAATTATCCTGTGGAATTTCTAAATTCTTTGGAGCTACCCGGTATGCCACCACATATTTTAAAATTGAAAGTGGATTCCTCAATCATACTATTAAGAAATATCAATGCACCAAAACTTTGCAAAGGAACAAGACAAGCAACAATTCTAACTGGCAAAGAAAGAGAAAAAGTTGTATTAATACCAAGGATTCCATTGATATCAACTGACATGCCATTCGAATTAAAACGTCTTCAATTCCCAGTGCGTTTATCATTTGCAATGACGATAAATAAAGCGCAAGTGTGTGGGGTAAATTTAGAAGAGCCGTGCTTTTCTCACGTGGCATGTTCCAGGGTGGGAGAACCAAATTATTTGTTTATTTATGCACCTGCAAACAAAACAAAAAATTTAACTAAGTTAAGTGCGTAGCAATAAATTTGAAACGTCAAACATTTAATGGATGAACTAAACATTTAATTTGCCAGCAAGTAAAAAAGGGGGCAGAGCACTGCTTGCCGGGCCAGCTAGTATATGTATAATTAAAAACATATCGTAATACGATCAAAGCCTGGTACAAATCCAACACCAATATATTACGGATACGTGGCTAACATAGCGGAATTCGTACCTAGCCAAGATACTTTTGATATATGGAAAAAAAAAATTTTAAATCCATTTTTGTGAGATTGGCTGTACTAGGGAAAACATAAAGAAAGCAACACTGCTAAAATCAATTGGAGCTGCAGCCTACAATGTACTACATAATTTGTGCAGTCCAGAGACACCGGCTTCTAAAGCATACAATGAGCTGTGTATGATTCTGATGATACATTATACCCCGCCTGTCATCATATTTTCTGAACGAAAAAAATTTCGTTCGTGTACAAAGTCTGAAAATTGAAATTGAATATATTAAAGGCATTAACAAGCCAGCCCAGAAAAAAGTTCGCTGATTCCATGGGAACCACCAGAAACTGCATGGAGTAGAATTCATGTAGACTACGCATGTCCTATTAATAACCAGTATTTACTTGTTGTTGATTCATTCTCAAAATGGGTGGAAGTATTTTTGACTAAAAACATCACATCGTCGTTCACCATAGAGAAATTAAGAGAACTATTTGCAAGATTTGGATTAGTTGACGTTATTGTTAGTGATAATGGAAGACAATTTACGTCCGAAGAATTTAAAGTGTTCATGAAAAATAATGGCATCAAACATGTATTGACTGCTCCTGGCCAACCATCTACGAATGGTCAAGAAGAAAATTTTGTAAAAACGGGTAAGAAATCGATAAGTTCAAATTTGAAGGTCGACGACTCGTGTGATCTTAGGACAATTTTAAACAGATTTTATTCGACTATCGCACAAAAACGCATTGTACAACTGGAGAATCCAGTGATTTCAAGAAGTCAGCAGAAAAGTGTTCAAAACCACAGAGGCAAGAGGAATATTAAATTTTCGATGGGAGATAAGGTCATAGTAAGAGATTTTCGAAATCTTAAGTTGGACTCAAGCCACGATAAGAAACAGATTAGGGCAACGCTCATATTGTTGCATCTTAACTCATAATAATCGAGAATTAAAAAGACATCTGGATCAAATTAGAAAACAAAATTCTGTCTTGATTGAACAATACAAGAATGACATGTGTGAAATGGCTCGAACGAAACCGCCAAGGCCCATACCTACAGATACTGGGAGATATTTGAGACCACATAAAGATGGAAAAGTAGTTAAAGAATAGAATAAAATGTCAGCAAGTTTCCCTCTTTTAGTACTTTTGATCAACTTTAAGTAGGGGCGTGTTTTTTATATTCTATTTTATAATTAATCTATTATGATTGTATAGCATCTGGAAAAAAAATTTTAAATCCATTTTTGTGAGATTGGCTGTACTAGGGAAAACATAAAGAAAGCAACACTGCTAAAATCAATTGGAGCTGCAGCCTACAATGTACTACATAATTTGTGCAGTCCAGAGACACCGGCTTCTAAAGCATACAATGAGCTGTGTATGATTCTGATGATACATTATACCCCGCCTATCATCATATTTTCTGAACGAAAAAAATTTCGTTCGTGTACAAAGTCTGAAAATTGAAATTGAATATATTAAAGGCAATAACAAGCCAGCCCAGAAAAAAAATCGCTGATTCCATGGGAACCACCAGAAACTGCATGGAGTAGAATTCATGTAGACTACGCATGTCCTATTAATAACCAGTATTTACTTGTTGTTGATTCATTCTCAAAATGGGTGGAAGTATTTTTGACTAAAAACATCACATCGTCGTTCACCATAGAGAAATTAAGAGAACTATTTGCAAGATTTGGATTAGTTGACGTTATTGTTAGTGATAATGGAAGACAATTTACGTCCGAAGAATTTAAAGTGTTCATGAAAAATAATGGCATCAAACATGTATTGACTGCTCCTGGCCAACCATCTACGAATGGTCAAGAAGAAAATTTTGTAAAAACGGGTAAGAAATCGATAAGTTCAAATTTGAAGGTCGACGACTCGTGTGATCTTAGGACAATTTTAAACAGATTTTTATTCGACTATCGCACAAAAAACGCATTGTACAACTGGAGAATCCAGTGATTTCAAGAAGTCAGCAGAAAAGTGTTCAAAACCACAGAGGCAAGAGGAATATTAAATTTTCGATGGGAGATAAGGTCATAGTAAGAGATTTTCGAAATCTTAAGTTGGACTCAAGCCACGATAAGAAACAGATTAGGGCAACGCTCATATTGTTGCATCTTAACTCATAATAATCGAGAATTAAAAAGACATCTGGATCAAATTAGAAAACAAAATTCTGTCTTGATTGAACAATACAAGAATGACATGTGTGAAATGGCTCGAACGAAACCGCCAAGGCCCATACCTACAGATACTGGGAGATATTTGAGACCACATAAAGATGGAAAAGTAGTTAAAGAATAGAATAAAATGTCAGCAAGTTTCCCTCTTTTAGTACTTTTGATCAACTTTAAGTAGGGGCGTGTTTTTTATATTCTATTTTATAATTAATCTATTATGTTTGTATAGCATCTATTTAACAACATTGGAATGAAACAAATGTAAAATGTGGAAACGGGGAGTTGTTGTTATGAAAGTTAATGAAATAAAAAAAACAAGTAGAAAATAAAGCAAATTTCACATGAAGAAAAAAAAAGGGGTTTTTAATTTATGTCTTTATTAAGACACTACAATTAGTGAGTCTATTATAGTTTTTAACGACGGTTCCAAATTTTATCAAGATCGGTTGACTATATCATATAGCTCCCATAGGAACGATCGGTCGAAGACAGTGACTTTGATCAATATCTTAGTTATTTCCTGTGATAAGATTGTAGGCCGTTCTTTCGCAAACTTTAGCCTTTTTAGAAAAAAACGTTTTTCCCCTTTGATCGCTATAGGTACCAAAAGTTGCAAGGGTATACAAAATTTGACGCGGTCGAAGTAGGCCCCGGCCCTCTGGTTTTAATTAAAGCTGATTGAAAAGTTAAAGGTCAGGTTTAAAAAAAGTTTTTCCCTGCTTGGTTCCAAAACCTTGTAAATCTGTGTTATTATCATAGTTTTAAGCGATCATTTTGTCCAAAAAAAAGAATTTGTAATGGGTAGCCTTTTAGTTCACATCTTGGGATATATTTGGTGAATGTCCTATAGAGCGTCGGCGTTTTTCTCACATTACCATAACATAGCTTGTAATCCCTTTGCCAAACGCAGCAGCAGCAAACAATCAAGTCCTTTCGCAAAGGTGAAATTCGCACCGGACCCAATAGAACTTAACAATTACAACCAGTTTGCCG